>NW_008631665.1:12986-23205 GCF_000691845.1 Merops nubicus
CCCTCAGCTGTGCCCTTCCTATATCCTGCATGATGCCAGGCATGTGTGGAGAAAAGTAATAATATAATTGAAGACAGTTTATGCTACACTTAAGTAGAAAGCAGATTTGAAGTCATATGGACCACCTAATTTTAGTATTCACGATCTTCTAAGTGCTTAACTTTTATAAAATAAATCATCATCTCTCAATAGTCTTAATGTAATTTCCTGGGAACTTTTTTTTTTTTTTTTCAGATGAAGGAAATGAAAAAATTCTATTTTATGCAGCCTTAACAGCTCCCATCAGGCATGTGATTTGACTCTGATTCCCCAGGACAGATTTAAACTATTTGAATGACATGACTTTTTAAGTTACTGGCAGCAGAAAAAGGTTCTTGTCTTGGAAAGGGTGGGCTGTTGGAGCTCTGCACTGAGCCAGGGAACCCAGACCAGATTGTGTATGCAAGCTCACGCTCTCTTGGCTGCACGTGCATCCTAATGCTAGAGGAAACTCCTCTGCTCTGTGGTGACACAGAGGTGTGAGAAAGTCCTATTAAATAAAGGCTTTGCTCCCCTGCAGGACATGCATGTACTGCTGCTGTGTTGGCTGCAGGGTGACTTGGCCTTTTAAAACATTCAGTTTCAATCAGTACTTGGGAACTCGACGAAAACCCAGCAGTCTGAAAGCAGAAAGGAAACTATATTTGTGGGAGGAGAGGAGGTATGGGTAAACTGAAACCATCCCCCCACACACACTAAAGAAATTGTGGAAGATCTTCCTTAGCTCCAGCACTTTCTTCAGTCACACTTTTGAGAGCTGGGTGGTAAGAAGATGTTCATAAGAATTCCTCCAATGTAAGGGCAAAAGATTCTTTTAAAATGAAAGGTGGAAACTGAAGGAGGAATTCTTTGCTGCCTCTGGTAGAAAAATCCATGCTTGTGGTCTAGGAAGAAGTCTGCAGTTTTAAACCTTAAGCTAGAAAGTTGCTCTCTTGTTTGTATTAGCATGCTTGGTTTGCTTTTGTGTGTGTGTGTGTTTTTTTCCCCCCTCAAACTTTTTAAAGCATGCCAAGAAGATAGCTAAATCCCTAAGATATTTTTATACAGTGACAGTTTTGACCCTGTATTACTCAGGAAGCAGAAGGCAGAAAAACTTAACCTCTCAAAGGTATCCTGGTCCATAATTTGCACTGACTTAATAGATGGTAAGACTTCAATAGGAGTTATGAATCTGCATACCTTGAATGCTGCATACTGTGACTCCTGCAATGTAGAATCCTGCTTGCAAGGAGCTTCTTAGTATGGACAGTGGTGGGGAACCCTTTAGGAGGAAAATCTGTGGGAACAAGGCTCAAGAAGGTAATTAAATTGGGTTTTTTATTTTTTTTTTTTTTTTAGTACATTCTATTTGGCAACTTGAAACCTCTGGGCTTGCTACAGACCATGATTTTGTTTATTGTGCTCTGTGTTGTCATACTCCTCTTTTCATGTTAGTATGGGTTAGCATTAAGACATGTGTTACTGTGGCCTGCCAAATACTTTGGGAAGGTCCATTTTGCTCTCAGCAAGCCAAAGATTCTTTAGACTCTATATTACATAATTATGTAATGTAACTGAAATACATGTGAGAAGTACCTTTTAACACAAATATTCTCTGAGCAATACCATGCCTTAAAGAAGAGCTATGCAGCAAAACTTAAGCCATGTCATTTCCTTGAGCAAACAGAACCCAACAAGGACAGCTCTCTAGAAGGGGACAATGACTTCTATTGAGGAACACAACTGTATGTTAAAACTTTTATTTTTGCATCAGAATCAAACTAGAACTGGTCATTTTTTAGCCTAGTTTCATGTGGAAAAAAAAAATGTATGCAGTCACACAGCCTATTTGATTCTGTAGATCCCTCTCATGTATAAACTTCTTCAAAACTGGAGTTTAAAAATTAACAAATGTATACTTGTTTTAGGGTATTCATTTCCTATGCGCTCCTGGCAACCAGGGAGGTGGAGGAAGAGTCTCAATGCTCCTCACCTGAGAGACAAATTTCAGATGGTATCCATAATTATTAGACAGCTGAACATTATCACTGCAGGGAGACGTTCCAAATTTCCCATCAGAGGAAAAGCCTTGGATGGACCTTGTATCTCCATAGACTTTTGTAGTTAAGACTCCAAGACACAACTCTACTGGAGACAACGTTCTGGAACCACTCTTTTACTTTGCACTGTGAAACTATTGTTTTCTATGAACTGCCCAGTGAGTGTGACTGAAAACATAGTTGTCATTATATGTTTCTGTGTGTGTTTCATAATAATATGATATTCTCCTATCTGATGTCAAAATCACCATTTTCCCAAGTGGGGAAGGTGGTGGTTTGGTTGGTTGGTTGGTTGGTTTGGTTTTTTTGGTGGGTTTTTTTGGTTGTTTTTTTCTTTGTTTGTTTGTTTTTTTTCCAGAAGCTAACTGCAGGGGTTTCAAGGAAGGGATTCTAAAAAAAAAAAGGCAAAGGAGCAAAGGACTGAATTGCTAGCAAAGTATTCTTTCAGCTACCTGCTAACTGTTGCAAACTGCCTCTCATGGTTCTTGAGTTCAGAGGTGCAACCTGCTTCCTTGTGGTCCATTTTCACCACCAAGGGGAATTCAGCCTTTGAAAATAAATCTCTGCTCTGACAGCTTATGAGGGAGAGTGGCAGATGGGAGAGGGCAGCTGAAGACAGTTCAGGTCCTTTGAAAATAGTCTTTATGAAGAGGACACGGTGCAAGAGGTGGAAGTTGCTGCCAAAAGCTGGAATGTAAGGATGAGGGTGAGGAAAGGTCAGCAAGGTGATTTAAAGAGTTCATGGCTTGGACAGAGTGTGGGGGGTTAGGAAACAATTTCTTTTTTTTAATTTTTTTTTTGTCAAACAAATGATTGTAATGATTCTACTACCATCCACATTAGTAACAGGAAAACATGAGGACTTGGGCAAGCAGGACTAACCTACTGCTGCAATAACTCCTTTCCTTAAATGCTGATAAGTGGTTTTAATTCTGTTCTAGCCAGGTTAGTTATAAGCTCAGTGATATCCAGCTGTAGGGGAACACGTGGCTGGTCCTGTCATCTCTCACCTTAATGAGCACTGAAAACGAATAACTAGAAATTCTACTCGGTGCTCAGCATAGCAGTTCATTATATAAGTTCTACATATAGTTAAATTAGTGGCTTAGTTGACAAGAAGGTGACATAGCTCAACTTATTTTTTAAATTGCTTAGTTTTATCACTCTATTGAACAGATTGTTCAAGTATTTATAGAATACTGTGCTACAGCCAATGTGATCTGCAATTAAGGCAAAAATGGTCAAGTAAAATGACATGATCAAGCAGTTTAAAATGAGTTGACCTCTGATTGCCATCAAACAACCAGAGGCTGAGGCTTGAACCACAAAATTGTCTTTTTGAATTCTTTAAAGAAATTTGTTGTTGGGACTGAAATGTGTTTTGACTGAAACTTTAGGAAAAAAAAAGAGCCGTGTTATAAGATCAAGAATTTTGTTACTCTTTATTGTGGTTTATTAGCATGTTGTTGAGTTTTAGCGAGATGACCTTTTGGTCAAAGCTGTAAACCTTAGAGTAATTACAGTTGCTGAATTCCTAAGCTAAGGATTTTGCCACCCTGAAGGTGTTATGTTCCTGAAATATACAGAGTTTAAATTTTGGTTAAAAAGCACAAAGGGATATAAATTCATGGAAAATAGTCCAACTGAAAGCCCAAGGACTTTCGGCTTCCAAGACTGACTTCAACCCTCAAATAATGGGGAAGCTGTATCTTCATCTGTCCTACTCTGACTTGGAGAACATGATTTCAGGAGGAAAAAAAAATCTAAAGAAACTGGAAATTTCTTTAGCTCAAAGATACCTGTGTGTGTACATTTTATATAGAGTTTAACAATCTCTTGCTTTTAGAACCACAGAAAGGAGAAGTGAAAGAAATTAATCATAAGTAAGAAGGCTCAGGTTCAACCATCCTCTTCTAAAATACTTATTTTAGAATCAAGACCATAACTTCAAAAATGACATTTTTCTTAACTTGCAAGACACTGGTTTAAATCCATGATGTGATTTTTGAATTTATTTTTTTTTCCAGTTTCCCTTTCAAAAAGATGCCTTATTTGGAAAGAGATTTTTTCTTTAACAATTATTTAATTGATGTTGATGGACAATTGTGTGGAGGGGAGTCTTGGCCATCAATGCATTTGGTGAATACCTGTTGATTCTAGGGCGAAGACCTGGGAAAGTGTTACAGAGAACAAAAATGTAGGGGTTGAAGAATGCATGTTCAGAGGAATCTTTGAACAGCAAATATAGAAGAATCTCAACCAAGAAGTGAATTCCTACTGATAAAATTTTGAGCTAGGGGGTGCTTGTGTGGTGAGTTTTTCTGTCATGGGATTTTGCTGACCTGTGTGGTTGGGACACTCCCATCCTCCTCTAGTGTGACTTCCAAACCTCAGTAGTGTCTGTATCATGCTCTTATTTATGCCAACGTTGAAAATTCCGATGATGTAGAAAACTGGTCAGATATTCCTTTAGTCTGAGAAATACCTGGGTATTATTGTGCAAGATGCAATTTGAAGTATTAGCCATACATGATTTTTGCAGGTTGAAAGAACTCTTGGCTGTTTGAAGTGAGCTTGTTCTACAAAGTGCATTGCTTTAATTCACTTGGAGGTCCTTCAGGCTTTTTAGAGCAGTAGTCAGTGTTCAGGCTAAAAGTTCTTGAAAAAGAAGTCCAATACTGTTAGTGTTTCCTTCTAACACAGTAGACTGTCTTGTTTCCTAATAGCTACAGGTCCTTATGCTGCCAGAAAGTACTTCCAGTGGATTTTGTAATAGGAGGAGTCCCCTGGAGATAGCAAACAAAGATACAGGAGTATCTGACATCAGTCTTGGCCAGAGCATGGAGTTCTGTTTTTAACCACACTGGGCTGTTGTTGGTTAGAGCAAAATCCACCGTGCAACACTATATGCTACGTAGCAGGATGTAAAGCACTCATCTGGACGGTGCTGACGTGTGCTTCTTGATACCCTACTCCAGATGCACCCTCAGCTAACATCCTCACGCTTGTCTCAGTGGCTTGGCTTGCTCTTCCTGTAATGGTATTTTGAGGCCTACTGGTGGAAATTGGTCTTTCCGTGCTTTTTCCCTCAGGAAGGCAAGGAATAAGAGGCACTACACACATTCTTCTTCAGTTCTCAAAGCAGAATAACTGATTTTATCGTTGGTTGTCTTGGGTTACTGCTGAAGCTACTAGCACTGCATGAATCCCCTGCAGCTCTCCTCAGTGATTACTCCTGCCTGGCATCCAGAGATCTTTGAAGAGCTTTTTGCACTGCTTTTTGACAGGGAAAGTTTGTGAGAGGGAGAGCTTTCTGCTGCCAAGGCGTGGCAGGGCAAATTTAGCTTAGCAGCTTACCTTAATTGAGTTTGCTGGTGCCTACCATGCACTAAAACTTCAAATTTGATCTGGTCGGCATGGCTATGAGCTGCATAGGTGGTTTGAAGTTGGATTTATCCTGCCATGGGAACTGTCTCCACCAATGAAAGGAACAGCCTGTGAGCCTAGTGGTGTGTGACAGCCTGGAACTCCAAATTGCAATGGGCGTGCTGGCAAGGGGTGAGCAGCTGTATCCTCAAAGCAGCTAATTCTGCTGCCTCTCTTTTCCTCCACACAGTCATTTTGTTGGTTGTGCACAAGTCTACAAAGGGAGTAGAAAGCAATATAGGCTTTCTCCACCCCACCCCCTCCATTTATTTTCGTTTGACCTCGTAATCCACCCTCCCCCTCTCTTATTTTGTGGCTAGTCAACTTTGTAAAGCCAGCCATCCTGACTCTCTGTACAAGCATGATAAAAATTTTAGAATTGGAAGTTCAGTGCTGCAGTGTGATTTAACTGTACCTGTCTAAACCTCCTAAGCTTGACACGTCAGTATCAGAATATGACATGTCCTCATCAGAATGGTGTGTGAAGCCTGGGGCACTTCAGGAGTGCTGTTTAGCCACACTAGAACATTTAGTTTTAAAAAGCTGTTTTAATTTTTTAGTTTTCTGTGCCCCCTGGTCTAATCCAAGACCAGCTTGTAGCTGTTTACTAAATAGGCAATGGTGAAGAACCCACCCCAAGAAACAGTGGGATTTGTGTATGGATATTCTGAATGAGGCAGGAAGGTGCCCCAAGAAAGGAAGATGTTGCCCATGCTTACCTATTCTCTGAATGCTCAGGACTGATGGGCAAGTGTTAGTGGGCATTCACACAGCTTGCTTGCCAGTCCTACCTGGGAAGTCTGAAAGTCTGAATCTAGCAATCAATGTTCTTTTAATGTTGTTTCCCCCACACACTTTTCAAGCAGAGAAAAATCCCCCTATTTTTCCTTGTTGTGTGTGTGACAGCAATCCATCAAGCCACTCTAGTGGTATAGGGCATTATATACTAGCATGCTAGGCATTATAGCCTAGGGATGGTCCTCTCCTTAGAGGTCTAGTCTTGCTGGGAACAGTGTTACATAAGAACTGCAGAAATGCATCTGTCATTCAGGAGACTTTTTAGAGCCAAATTTTATTGCCCAAAGACAAGATTTTTCATTTCTGAGCTGATTTGTCTTTCACTTAACCCTAAACGTTTTTAAAACCTTTCTGCAATACATGAAGGCCAATCTCATACCAAAGAGGGGGTATTTTAATTTGCTTCTGTTCTCCCCTAAGATCTCCTTCATTAACTTTAGCTGCCTCAGCAGAGGGTGGAAGAATTGCTTTTGTGTTGGGGCTAGAAAATGATTATTTTTCAAGACTGTTTTAAAACATCAGATGGGAACAGAAGTTCACAAAAAGTATTTCTGCCTTTTTTTTTTTTTTTTTTGAACAAACTGTTTCATAGCATATGCACCACTTAATATGGCATATGCTAACTTCAGTGTTTTAATTGATTAGCAAAGTAAATAGATGTATATAATGGGAATAATCTGTCAGTAGCATCCTCAGGCTCCACCAAGGTACGTTCTTTCTTAAGAATGTAGTCTTTTTTTTTTTTCCAGTTTGGGTATGTGATTCAAAAGAAATTTGATACGTTATCTACTATATAAGTTTCTTTCACCCCTGTAAACTCTGTCTGGTATCATGCAAATGAGAGATGGCTTTACATACACAGGGAAAAGAAAGAAAGGATTAGGTGGAATACCAAATACACAGATGTCGAATACTGTCAATGTTCCCTTCTGACCTCAGGAACAGACCTTGACCAAGAATAAAATAAACTGTAATTAATAGCTCAAAAAGTTGCAGTCAGCTGTGGTAGATTGCAAAAAACCATGAGATTTGGAGGAGCAACCCCCCCAGCTTTTTTTGTCTGTGAATCAGAGTTTGGCTTTATATCAAGCTTTGCATGTACCCTTGCATTGTCATGTACATTGTAAATGTACAAGCATTGCCCTTGTTTTTCAAGTATGAGGAGCAAACCCTTTACTCTCTGTTAAAGAAATATCTGAAGAAAATTCTGTTAAGGGGCACATTGTAAAAGCTGATTTCTCTTCCATGAGCTTGGTTACAGGCTGTCAGCTGCTTCTTTGTCTTAGCAGAGGGTTTGGTCTTGGGTAGGCTTGTGGGGAGGGAAGATACCAAAGCACCTTCCCTCCCCACAAAGGTTAAAGCAAGAATTCAGAACTGTTGCTTGTCCAGTTGCTTAAGCTGAATTTCAGTTTATTAAATGTCTTTGTTGCATGAGCTATTGAGTAGTAAAAAACGGATCATATCATGAGAATGTCTCTTGCAGTATTTTAATTGTGCTTGTTAACTTTAACTTCATACTAAATTTTGTAAGTTCATTGGATTTTAATTATTTGCTTTACTATGGAGCTTACTTAACTTTGATTTTTACTTAAATCAAAAAATCAAGCTTACTGTAACCTTGATTTTTCATTTAAAAAATCCAGCTCAGATAGCATTGTCAAATGCTCCATTCCAGCTCTAAGCATTCCCATTTCTGTAGGCAAGCTTGTGGATTTTTGAGACCCTCTGCAGGTGGGCCTCTCAAATCTGGGCACAGCTCTTAAAATGCAACTGTTATTCCTTGTTACTGCTCATTGGATTTGAATTATTTGCTTTACTGTGGAGCTTTACTATGGATTTTAAAAAATCCAGCTCAGATAGCATTGTCAAATGCTCCATTCCAGCTCTAAGCATTCCCATTTCTGTAGGCAAGCTTGTGGATTTTTGAGACCCTCTGCAGGTGGGCCTCTCAAATCTGGGCACAGCTCTTAAAATGCAACTGTTATTCCTTGTTACTGCTCTATGGACAGCTTTCCTGAGAGACACAGTCTAAACACCTTCTCTAAAATCAATCATTCTATCTGAAGTATTGCAAAAACATTTATGACAGCCTTAGATTATTTTAGATGCAGCAGATAAGCACAGTTGTTTTTTAACTTGTACACGGGATGTAGTTTTTTCCACAGTTTTGATAACCTTCATGCACATAGCAGTTAACAGCTGAAAAACATTTTTTTCATTAAAGCGTATCAGCGAAATACAAAAGCGTACATCCAGTAGGACAAAGGCTTTGGGGACCAGAACTTCTCGTTGCTACTCTCTGCATGAAGCTGACCTTGTCTGTATTCTATAATGGAAGTTACTTCATCATCCAGCCTTGGGCCTCTCCTGAGCAAATACTGTCAATCACACTGAATTGTGCCAAAAGGCACACCAGCCATGTCATGCAGATGACTGTCCGCTGTGGGCTCAAATGAGACCACCAACCCTTAACCTGAACAAGGCTGAGAATTTGTTTTGTTTCAAAGCAGAGACAAGTACATAGGTCTACAGGGTGCTTGTGTTTTTACATTAGCCGTTGGTAGGTTTTTCTGGGGATTACATACGCTACTAAAAACAAAGAAAGGAGATTTTATTGGTTCTCTATGTACTGTGCAAAACCCAGTAACAACCAACACCTGGTATTTAGTTGACATGTAAGGTTTAAAGAAATTGCTTGTTAAATTTGCTTGGTTATTTTGACTTTATATGTCATTTCATTTTGCATATTTGGTTTAAAAGTGAGGGATATTTGTTATAAAAGTACAACATCTCAGATTTTACGAGATTAAAATCTCTTCCAAGTTCAAGTTGCAGTGTAGCTAATGTCCCCAGTTTAATGGGGGAAGTTTGCAAAGATCTTACTACATAATGTTTTAGTATTTCGCTAACTTTTGCAGCAATTGTTCAGGCTCAAATTGCCATTTTAACGTTTTTCCCTTAACTACTTTCATCAGCCACAGATCATAGGACACTGAGAATCCTGGCTAACAAAGCTAGGAAAAAAGTATTTAGCAGACAATGACCGTAAGCAGATTTCGAAGACCCAGGCCAATTACAAATCATATTCTCTCTCATTCAAAATCAAGGCAGTATTTTACCTCTTCCAGGGCCTTTCTGAGCCTCCATTAGCATTCCAGATCTGCTGTAGCAAAAAGCTGGCTTGTCCCCACAGGAAAAATACAGATTGATTTCTCAAAGTATGGTCCATTATCTTCCTTGTGCCCTCAAAGCCACATTTGGACTGTGATCAGCGATGTCTGCTGAGCTAGTTGAGCATTAGTCCTGATGGTCATTTGACCATTAATCTGTTAGTTGTTGTATGGTATAAACATTAGGTTAGCTCACCACTAGGAATCATAATTAGCCCGTGCATCATGTGACCTGGCCTGCCAAAGGATTTCGTGTCCTTCACCATTGTATCTTAGTGCTGTTGCCAAACAGAAGGCCCAGATGGGACCTTCAATTTCAAAATTTTCCACAAAAAAAATTGTGAAGATCTACGCACAGATGTTTTTAAGGCCAAATTGTACTCCTTAAGTTCCAGAGAATCCTCAGTCCTTTATGCTAAGATATCAGTTTATAGGATGATATTCATGGTCAAAATTGGTTTCACCTTACTGCAGTGAAATGTAAAACACAAATGACTATTTTAAGAAAGTTGTAATAGAAATGTTCAAAAAAACTTCCTATACTCTACTTCTCAGGATGGGTTAGCAGTGTTTCTCCTTGGAATCTCCATCACCTTTGAAAAGCCACATTTCATAAAACTCTTCTTTGTAAACGTACCAGTTTTGAGAATGAAGGATAGTGACATGGCAACAAAGCCAAACACAACATAGAGCAGTGATGCCTCCACTAAGCAGTGTTAGTGTGTGCTGTGCTGTGTGGTGTGGCTG
>NW_008631666.1:0-50077 GCF_000691845.1 Merops nubicus
TGTGTATAAATATATGAGGGCTGAGTGCCAGGAAGGAAGGGACAACTTCTTCTCACTTATGCCCTGCGATAGGACACGGGGTAATGGTCACAAGCTGGAGCACAGGAAGTTCCACCTCAACATGAGGAAGAGCTTCTTTCCTGTAAGGGTTCCAGAGCACTGGAACAGGCTCCCCAGGGAGCTTGTGGAGTCTTCTTCCTTGGAGACTTTCAAGACCCATTTGGACACGTTCCTGTGTGACCTGCCCTAGACTAGATGGTCCTGCTCTGGCAGGGGGGGTTGGACTCGATGATCCCTGGAGGTCCCTTCCAACCCCTAACATCCTGTGATTCTGTGAGAACAAACAACAGCCAAAAAGGCAAATGGAGACTATAAAGCATCAGATACACAGTATGGGTCAAAACGATGCACAATACTTTCACTCTACCAGAAGCAGTTTAATCTCCACTGCTCTTATTCTAATACTTCTGGGAAACATTACTTTGTTACAGTATTTTGAATAACAACATCTTTAATACTAAAAGCTGTGTAAGTATTTTACATTGCAGCATAAACTAGTCACTTCCATAGTTTTCTAAGTGCTGGAGTAATTACACTTTTTTAAAGCAGCTGAATGAATAGCAGCTGCTGAAATACTGGATGGGTTTCTGTTTGTGACAGCCTTTCACTCATCTTCGTAACTGCACTTAAGCAAAGGTACAATACTACACAGTGTCTATCCCATCTAGTCCTTATCTTCAGATTTGCCACATTTGCAGATTCCTTTGAACAGCACAAGGGTTTTAATGCATAGGCATTTTCTGAGACATCATTTCTGTTTTAGTCAAGTCACAATACAAAATAAACTGTGCCCTGTTGACTGACTGCTTTTCATATTCTCCTATAAATATCAAATTTCCAATGAAACCACCGAGATGCCTGTATTTCCAGTAATACTGCAGCAAAAGTAATTTATACCAACATCAAAATATATATAAAAGGAAAAAACAAGCTTATTGCTGGTGTGCTTTATTTGATATCGACATTATTTTGTAAGCAGTGCTGACAGTACTGTCACTAGCTATGAAATTGCACAGAAGAAAAACATATACCACCAATTCTAGGCTGAATCTGCATTTTTTTAAAAAGTAAGGCTATGCAGCACAACGGCATAGATCCCTATTCAGAATTAAATTTAAAAGGATCACTTAAGACAAGGAAGCTAGCAGAAATCAATGCAAACATCCTTGGCTTGCAATACAGCTCCTTCCTTTACTGGAGATAGTAGAAGAGCAGCTTTGGTAAAGTTTTCTAACCAGCACAGTTCATATACATGAACAACTGTCTCTCATATTAATGTTGACTGAGGACAATTCAATGCCAGTTCACTATGTCCCTCTTCTTGCTCCAGGAATCTCTAAGCCAACATCTTCCTTTCCTCAATGCCTCTGAATAAATGCCATGGGTTGATAGGAAGACAGGCCAGTCAATTAACCGTGAAACAATGCAATCCTCTACAACTAATTGCATTAGATTGTGAGATACAAGTTATTTTTCTAAAGCAAATTCTAAAAACTCTAACAAAAAGTTTAAAAATCTGATTAACTATATCTGAGCTTTCATATCAAGGATTTTATGACTAGAGAGAGAGTCAGATTATGTTGAGGTTTTTTTCTACCTGGTTCTGTTTAAGCACATATTGTGAATCTGAAGTGCTGTGTTCCAGCTGTCAAACAAAGAAAAGGCTCCTTTGTTACTGCCTAACCTGAATAAACTGAGAATACCATCCTAAAGCACAGTGTTTGAAAATTTCGTGTGCGTGACAGAAGTCCAAAACTAGCATAGATAATATAAAAAGTGTTCCACAAAGGTTTTATCTTCATACTTTTAAAAGCCATCCTGTAAAACTGCACAACGAAGCAGCACAAACTCTAGGGTAAGAAACACCAATATCGAAAATAGCACAGATTTTAAAATGTGGCATATATTAAGTTGTGCAGTGTTCTCCAAGGAGATACATGAAGAAACAGGTTTGCAGTTCTGCTTAAGACACCAGCTACAGATTAGCAACACCAAATCATAATGCAACTAGACAATATTATCTTTCTTCTGTGACAAGGCACTCTTATGAAAAGGTATGAAATACTTTTTCTTACAGAATGGATTTTACACACAAAGAACTATAAAGGAAACATAAATATGTGCACGCAACCACAAACAAATTGGTCTGAAAACTGCGGTGGGGAACTCTACAAGGAAAGTTGAAGCTTTGCTCTAGAAACAAAAGGGGCAATAGAAGATAAAGGAAGTCTTTGTGGTAACTGAGCTGAATCCATTTATTATGGATAAGTATCTGGCTGCCAGAATCTTGCTTTTGGTTGAAGAAGATCTTTTTTGATTCCTCTCTTGCTCCCTGCATCCGCTTCTTCACAAGTTCCCAAAATAGTGCTCAGTGTTTTCTTGTATCCAGGTCTCCATTCTCACCTTTAGTAGCCTACATAATCTCAAATATACACATCTAATTTCCTCTTTCATTTTTCCTTCCTTATCCCCAGTGCTCTTCAATAATTAAAACTTCACCCTTGAATTAAAATTAAATCCTCCTGAAGCATTCTGGATGAAAACCTGTTTAAAAGCTACTAAAGATGCTAGCTTAGTTCAGCCCAGCCACTTTTCCCATTTCCACTATCCACGTTCAATATTTCCTATCATGCCCAAAATGGCATTTTACCACATTCTGTAAAAAATACAGAAAATCTACGGGGTTCGGAGAGCCATGCAAAGTGACCCTCTCTATGCAGACAGGTTCTGGAGCTGAACTGCAACAAAGCCACATCTCACTGCAAAAACCTCAGAGAAGGCTCTTCCTCTGCTATCAAGTCACACTTTGTGCCAGCAGCTTGGCAGCATTATAGCACATTGCACTGCAAGTCACCACCTTCCATTAATTGCACTGCCCTGAAACAAAGACTGCTCCTGCCCCCTACGCATGTGTGACAGCCCTCACACTGCCTACCCCACTGACTGCTGTGAAGTGTTCTACTGCAAGAAAATGAGCAGATCCTCCCTTAAGCGGCAGAGAAACCCAAGGGAGACAAACTGCCTCAAGCAGTCTTTAGCTTTAAGTATTTGTAGGTGTTCTAAAACAGATTCTTACCCATTATGCTGCTCAGTGGTATTGTTTTTTCCACAGGCAGCTTAGACCAGCTGCCTACCAGCAAACAAAGCTCTCAGGTATCCTTCTCTGATGATGACTCCACACTGGATGTGACATACTTTCATGGACTGCTGTTCATTTAGACCCATCTAAAAACAAAAACAAAAACAAAAAAACAAACAGCCCCACCCAGCCCAGGAGGTTCTTATTCTAAAAATTGCTTTGGTTTGCTGAGCTATTTCTCTTTTCATGGCCTGCAAATCTCTATTATGGAAGATGAGCAGATATACTTTGTGTGAAACAGTAGCTGTGTGTTCTGCACGTGAACCTTAGAACTCCGAGATCTCCACCACAACACAGTCATTTATAAACTACCCAGTCTGCATGGCAGGACAGCAGGACTGCATGGCAACTCAGGGGTACCACCTCTCTGAAACAGATCTATACCAACACATAGAAGTGGTAGAGTCAATACACCTGTCAGATTCAACCCATTACAGAGGCTTCCAGACAATGGAGGTGAAATTTTCACAGGCCTAGTCTTGGAGCTGCCCAAATTCCATTGCCAGTGAAAAACAACAAAACAACTCAATAAAAGGCAGGCAACCACCCACACTATGAGGAGTATGATCAAAAGCAGGAAAAAAAGCTTACATGACTTGATCAAAAGTCCAACATTCTACAAAAAACACATTGTAAGAGGACTTCAAGATTGTTTCCCCACCCATCCACCAGCACTTTTACAGAATTCCTTGTGAAATTATCAGCAGCTCAAGAGTATTAAAGGGAAAAAAAATTAAAATTAAGAGTTGTTTGATTTCCCTGTAGGGAGCTCACAAAACAATCTATCCATCTGGTCCGTATCAGAAAGACAGACATGAGCACATGAAAGGAATCAATGTACAAAACCACACCAACATAGGTCTATTTTCCTTATTACTGGACTCTATATGGGTCTCAAAATACTGAATGCTAACCAAAATAACAGAGGAACCTGCAAATATAAAGCATAGAGTTAGAAAATAATTAAAAAATAAAATACCCACAGGAGTAGTTGCAGCCATAATCAAGACAGCCCATCTACAAAGATTAACTTTTCTCAGTCCACAGTTTCTTTATATGTATCTACACACATATATATAGGCAAAAAAAAAAGCAGTAGGGATATACAGCATGGTTTCACAGAAAGGGTTCTGTCCATGGCTGTGCAGGTGGCTTCAAGTCACACTCTGCACATTCTTGTATAAGCACGGATTCTACAGTGCTGCCTTACACAATCCCAGGTGAATAACCCCATTTCTTTCAGCTTCTAGGTCCTCCGTCTGTAAAAATGTAGATAGCAACAATTGCTCCATCGGGGCCTCATTAGCCTTAATTAACACCTGTGTGAAGCCTTCAGATAAAAGGATTGCTGTAATTACACAATCAGAACTACTTCTTGCATAAGAATCCCTGTATTATCCATTTCATAATTTGACCTTTTCTGAAAAGTTAGTGCCCTTTTGTTCTTTTACAGGACACTGTTTCCTATAAAAGACTATTACCTCCTGGAGTCACCTCTTCATTTTTTAATTTCAAAAGCATATAAAGCCCAGCCTCTTTTTCCTATGTGAATAAAAGAGATCCTAGAGTCTTTTTTTTTTTTTTTTTTATCACTGTCCTTCTACCTTCCTCCCTTTCAAACACACACACACTTCGCTTTTCTCACATTTGATATTCTTTTCATCCTGGCTCTGTAGCTGTCCCCACCGTCCCAGCACAGAGCTCCTGGAAGCGTTTTAGGCATAAGAACTAGCCCTGAGCGCACAAGGCAGTAGACAGGGCTGCACAGGAGGATGTTGGCAGGGGTCAGTGAGAAGACCAAATGTCTCTTTAGGCAAGTTCCACAACCCTTTAACCTCACATGGGTCCTCATTCAGCAAAGAACAGAGACTCAGCTGGAGTGTGTTCACATGGGAACAGCAGAGCCCAGTCAACAACAGCCACTGCAAAAAAAGCATGGCCTCCTCCAGCATGCAGATCCACAGAGGAGCCTCTCAGATGTCCATGAGTGGAGCACAGCAGTGCCAATGCACCTTCACTAGTCTCCATGCTTCAGGCTACAAGACTTCACTATTTTAAATGCAGGTTCATTGCCTTCTTCAAGCCTGAGCCCACAAAGTTTCACTGCCTCCAGCTGCCTCTCCAGTTGCTCATCAGAGCCTCCTCAGGCTGGAAATTAAAGGTGCCAGACCAGCCTCTGTGTTGATTGAGAGCCAGGTAAGAATCACAGCCACGAGGGAAGGGGAAAGCAAAACAGAGTGGAACTCTGATAGGACCTGGTCTGTAGAGGCCAGGGCAGGAGCATGTGCTAGAAATGCAGCTTGGGAAGAGAGGTTTGGCTACTACCAAGTTCTCCGGAATCACAGAATCATTGTCGTTGGAAAGGACCTCTAGGATCATCAAGTCCAACCTTCATCCCAACATCCTTACCACTAGATCATAGCCTCAAGCAGTACATTTACTAGTTTTTTAAACACCTCCAGGGATGATGACCCCACCACCTCTCTGGGCAAGGGGAGGTGGTTCTGAAAAGCACATGCCCCAGAAAGGATGAGACATTTACCATTTTAATATATACCCACAAACAAAAGACATGATGCTTTTCAAATGTGATCCAGTTATAGGCCACAGAATTGCAGCTCACCAGATGCAGGTTTTGCTTCCAACCCTGCAAGCTGAGCTTTCTACACACCTCCTGAAAGCACATAAAATAAATGCATTAAAGCCTATAATCTTCCAAAGCATGCATTAACTACAAATGCCACAAGAAATAAGCTTTTAATGGGCATACAGCTTCACAATAACTAAGCTCTACTTTCTTCGAGTTACAATTCAATGGTATTGCTGCAGTAGCGAATCTTGCTATGAATTTCACTCCATGCTAACACATCCACAACACTTGTTTTCCCACAGCAAAATGAACATTTCTATCCAGCCTCCCACTGACTGTCCAGCAGCATCCCCTTCTATTGAAACTGTTTGAGCAGACTGTCTTTGAAATAACAAGTAAGGATTACATTAGTGTGTCCAACGAGCAACCTCTATAAACTTTTTTTTTTTCCCTTCTGAATACCTCCTGAAAATGTAACAGGAGAGAGCCGAGCTGCTTTCCCCTCCCACACCTCTTCAGCTCCTTTTTGCCTTACCTCAACTGGACAGCTTGAGAAGAACTGCAGTAAAATATGTAGATCAGACAGATGGTATTTGCTGCTCTTTTAACAGTCCTGCTGCTCAGTAGTTGTAAAAAGCCATGGTAATTCATTATTTGAATAGTCTCAGATAGATCCTAGGTCCTGCTACAACTTTGTCTTATCCATTTTGTACGTGAAATTATTTTATTTAGAGGTAGTACCAGAACCTTCAGCCAGATACTGGGTTCTAACAGGATACCTGAAATAAATGGCCTTTGGTCTTTGCTTTTAAATTTCTCCTCAAAAAGTACAGTCCTCTCCCTGCTTTATATTGGTAGATCAGAAAAGTAGACGACCTCTGTGCTTCCCACATGGAGCAGTGGGACTGGAACTGTTTGGCCCTCCTTTACAATTCTCTTTACACTATATCCATCCTCACCCTAGCATGTTCTCATAGCTCTCCATTCCTTCTCCAACCAGAATTTCTCTCTTCCCAGAATTACACCTGACCACTATTTCTTTAATATATTAATTAATAACCAAAGAAGCTACTTATACATATACATACGACCCATCTTTGGGGGTAGTGTGTCTATATATACAAATATACACACACACTCCTTCCAATCCTCTTGGGAGACCACATCTTCCTTGTCACGTACCGACATCTTTATCTGACTTCTATTCCTTTCCCTTTTATGGACAGGTGTTATGACAAGAAGCAAGGTTAAAATACAGAAAACCATTGTCATCTGGTTACAAAACAATAAATAGAAGAAAAAAGAGTTAAAAAAATTTATTTGACTCCAAAATATGCTACTTGATGACTGTTTTGCTAGGATCTCAGCTAATCAGTGTTCAAATTGCAATTAAGGCAGCAGTCGTTTCTTAGCAAGACATTCCTGAGCAATGGAAAATACAAAAATCATTTCTATTGTTATTTACTAGTCTTCACATTTAAACATGACTCCTTCCAAACAATAAGTTCCTGTCAGGTTAGTGTTCCATCAAATATGTCCATCGCAGCTCATTTGGTGCTACAGGACAAGCCGACACATTGCATAAAGGTCAAGTGGAAAAATGTCCCTTCCACTACATCAATGTCAGAAATTGATAAAGGTCACTTCATCCAATAATTGCTACTACAGAAAATAACTTTGTTGCCATCTAAGTAAGAAGAAAAAAAAAAAGAGGCAGTTTAAAACCTTCTCTTTTTTTTCCCTGAGATATCTTTAAATTTCCTTCCAACCTATTCTATGATTCTATATGACAAACTAACATTACTGTCATTTTCTTGTAGTCTATACAAGAACAGCTTAACCTACAGGTTCTACAGCTTTCGCAGGTATATCAGTTATACTGCACAAAATTACACAAGTACAACTTTTCCATAACACCATGAAAACAAAAATGTCAGCATTTATTGGTAGTAACACCTTACAGCTCTGAAGTTCCAACCGTGATAGAAGCTAAAAGGGCTTTACAATCTTTAATTAAAACTGAAGTCTCTGGTAGGCAAGTAGTGAAATACTCATTTTACAGATAGCTCATTTGAAGCAGAGTGAAGTAGCTTGCCTACAGGTGAAACAGCAAGAAGCAAATATGATCACACAGTCTACCATAAAAACAACCAAAAGATACCTGTTGTAGTTTTTCTTTTCTCTCCCTGTTCTCATATAATAATTAATTCTCTCTCATAAAACCTTTTTTTCTACTTTTCCAAAAAGTACTGCTCTATTGTTTGGAACATCACATGTGTTGTAAAACATAAATGTTAAGTGTATAAATTCAGAATTTAGCATTAGGCCACTTTAACGCTGGAGGTGAAATCCTAAGAGAGCCTTACACAACTTACACAGACACATGATGCTCCATCACCTGAAGAAGCCTGGGCTGTGCTGCACAGCCACAGAAGAGAAGGGGAAGGAATATGGTCAGGTTCACCTTGTTTCACTATATCAATCCAAAAGAGATTCACATACAACTGTGTACTCTCAGTTTTTATTATTTATGAAAGATTAAAAATTGAACACTAGTGCATAAGACTCAGACTCTGTGTCATTAAAACAAGTTTGGAAGAAATTCTGCCATTACTGGGAAGAGTAGTCGATTTTACACACCAGACTCTAAAAGCAGAAAAATAAAAATAAATAAATAAATAAAAACACAACCAAGCAAAAGCAAACAAGCCCAAAGCAAGGAATCTTCTCACCAAAGCGTGCAATCAGAGCTCTGATTGTAAGCACTGGGCTTCTGGATTTATTGCATAGCTGCTCACTGCATTTCCCAGGTGCCAGCTGGATGTAACTAAAACCCATGTGCATCCCAAGCAAGCTTTAAATTAAATCAAGAAGAAACAACTTTTTGTTAAAGAAACAAAAAGTTAACCAGATATGGCTGCAACTCTGTCCCCTAGGATATAGAATAAACATTAACTGCCTGCATGTCTCCAGAACGAGGCTAATGGGAATTATACCACCATCAAAATTAAAAACAGAATCAGGCCACCCTGTCAGTACTGTAGGAGACAGTACAGATATCCGAAGCCACATCTCTCTCTTTCAAAGCATTATTGCTCCATTTGAAAAAGACCTGGCACAGCACAGTAGCATGCAGCTCCCTTCACAGGTTTCACTCCCACTGGGAAGGGGAGGCTGGAAGCTGGCCAAGGGACAGCATTCTTCACAGACCTCTTCACTGCCACTTCAGCTGCCACTCGCAAGAATGAGAGTGATGTTTGGTTTACCCTCTGGCATGTTTCCTAAGTGTGTCAAATTCCACTAGTTATTCAAAGATACTTAATAACAACACTATCAAGTCTTTTGAAAGCCATAATGGTTTCTTCAGTGACAAGCACTACGAATGATGGCAGCATGACAATGTTAGGTTGCAAGCAGCTGCAGTAAAGCACATCCAGAAAAAAACAAAATTCATCCCAAAGATCTTTGTTCTCTAGCTGTTCAGTACAGGACAGGAAGTATCATTTTAAAGTCTTTTACTTTTAGGTTAACAAAGCACTGTGTTCAATGAATGATGTGTTCATTTGAGATGCTTTAACTGTAACTGCATTAACACAATACAATATATACCCGCTCATTTTGGAGAATGTTATTTATGTTTACGTGCAAACTTCAAAGCAATGCACTACTATGTAAGTAAAATTTGGCCAGCTGTCTCCTACCTGAAGAGGGGAAAGCTTAAAAAATCATAAACTAAATATAAAGAATCTGATATCCACTGAAGTCTGTGGAATTCTCATCTGCACAGTCTAGTTGCAGCCTGGAACAGTTATATGAGCCTAAGCTGGAGAAGAAAAATGTTTGAGATTTTTTATTTTATAAAGGACTAGAAAGAAACATTCACAGACAATACCTTATACCCTTCCAAGCACAATCCAGCAGCACGTAAGTACATACAACAAAACATATCACACCAGCAGTAAAAAAAGGATCTTGAAATTATGGGCACGACAGTGTAAGACAGACATTGAGGTGCTGGAGCAGGTTCAGAGAAGGGCAAAAAAGTTGGTGAAGGGTCTGGAGAACAAGTCTTACGAGGAGCAGCTGAGGGAACTGTGATTGTTTAGCCTGAAGGCTGAGAGGAGACCTTATTGCTCTCTACAACTACCTGAAAGAGGCTGTAGTGAGGTGGTTGTTGGTCTCTCCTCCCAGGTAACTAGCAATAGGACGTGAGGAAACCAGCATAAGTTGTACCATAGAGGGTTTAGACTGCATATTAGGAAGAATTTCTTCACGGTAAGAGTGGTGAGGCATCAGACCAGGCTGCCTCGCTATGTGGTCGAGTCAGTCCTAGAGATGTTCAAAAAATGTGCGGAGTGGTACTGCGGGACATGGGTTAGTGGTCATGGTAGTGCTGGGTTAACAGTTGGACTTGATGATCTTAGAGGTCTTTTCCAACCTTAATGATTCGATGATTCTAAAGTGACAAGAATTGCCAGACTACATCAGACTCGGGTCCATCCAGCACAGGATCCTGCCTGCAGCAGTGAGAACTGGGTGATTCAACATTTCAAAGGATGGGAGAAAGCCCTACAAGGGCAGCCTGCCAGCCCCTGGAATGCTGCACATGCTACTGGGGTTAGGAAAACCTACTGCTCTCTCCAGCAGACTCCAGGAACTACCAGGCTGCCATACCCTACACTTAATGCAATTGTGCTATGGTGAACATTAAGAAATAAACACTCAAAATTCCATTAACCCTCAAAACTCCATTGTACATTGTTCCCAAATACTTTTCCAGAAATATTTTTTAAACATATTTAAGCAGGTGCACTCAGGTACAACAGGCAATGTGTCAAATACATGAAAGCCTATAATAAAAATGCAACAACGTATTTGCATAAAGTTTCAAAGAAAGTAGAAGTCTGAACATTATTATTTCAGAAAACCCTTATAGAATGTTTCCCTCTGTACAACTATCTTGTCTCCTACGTTATATCCCTGTTATTGAGCTTCACTGATGATCAAAAGCCGTCTTTATTTTTTCAAACAAATTCTACAGAAATTCTCCCAGACACGGCAAAATTTGCACTGTCATCATTCTAACTTATATTCACCTTGACTGTTACTAGACAAGAGAATTAACATAAAACTCAAAAAAAAGTTAAAAATAAAATCTTTGTAAGTAGCAATAATTCTCTTGCCCAATTCAGCCATTCCTGGTCATTCTATCCAGTTTCACAAATCTTCCTTTGGTAAACAATCAAACCATAATTTGTCCTTATACTCAACCCAACTCTCCAAATGACTTATTTTCTAAGGAAAGGGTTAACATGTTCACACATTAAAATATCCTCTAGCACTACATCATCTTCTCCTCTTCTAGCTTGGCTTTATTTTCTTCACATGTAAACAAGACTTTGGCTTATTTTCCTAAACCCATTAACAATGAATGCTGTGTGAAACAAGTACAGACTTCCTCAAACTTTGGCAAAAAGTATTGGAATGGGATTAAAATCTTGTTGGTGGCTGGCTCCAGGGATTAGATCAGGGCAGAGTATGACATGCATTCAACGTGGTTAGAGCAAGGGGAGATTCCAGCTGACGCCCAGGCCTGCAGGCTGCCAGCACACCTGCAGTCACACCAGGACTATGGAAGCTATCAGGCTGCCAGCAGCTTTAGTTCCAGGCAGTGACTCGGGAAGGGAAAAAAACAAAGATAGGTGCGAGCTTCAGGAGCCAGCTTGGCAGAGATTTCCCACAACGGCTCAACACCGGTGCTCCACTTCCAATCCCAAAGGCAGCCTAGGAATTTTCTGGAAATACTGAGCATGGTAGGAGTGACTGCACAGGACTAACAGAGAAGGTGAAAGGAAAGAAAGAAACGGTGATACAAATGATTAGAGAAGGTGCCCATGTTGCCATCTGCAGTACAAAGTAGGCAGAAAGCACAAAATATGAAGACTGCAGGCAGTAGGCAGAGAAGTTTCAAGGAATGTACTCCAAGTTGAGAGGTTAGGCTGGGCAATAACAGAAAGCAGCAAAAAAGCTAGAAGAAAAGTAGAGTGTTTGAGGCCAGATGCTTAATGCATCTTCTACCATCTCTTCAGAAAAAGAGAAAGTGAAAAAGATGCGATTTTTTTTCTTTTTTTAAAAAAAAAAAAAAAAAAGAACAACACAACCCCACTGTCCTTCCAAAAAGAGAAGCTCTGACAAGACCATGGACAAAAGGGACAGCCAAAGAGCAAGCCAAAAGTATAATCCTGTTCTTTCACTCCCAACAGACCAGGACAGCAAAGGCTAAGTTTAACCCAGCCTCTTCCCGTGACATCTTCCTGCCAGAATTCTTCTCCTTCGATCACACACAGAAGCCTGAAGCCTCAGGAAGGGACAGGGAACTTCATTAGAAGCCAAGGATACAGAATTCGACCCAAAACATTCACAGTCAGGAGAAAGACAACACACCACCACCCATAATCCTTTTTATTAGTTTCCAGAGGGCACAGATTCAAACCACCAGCATCTAATTTTGATGCAGGTAGACATATTGTGTGAGGTTCCTTCCCATACTAAAGAGCAGAGCATTTAGACCACCAGCTCCTTTTCCACACGCATTCTTGTTCTGCAGGCTCCTGGGGGGCTGCTGCAAATAAAGGAGTGCAGGGAAACGCCACCTGCTAGGATAATCATGGAATAGAATCATAGAATCACTCAGGTTGGAAAAGACCTTCAAGATCATCAAGTCCAACTATTAAGCTAACTCTGCCAAGTCCACTGCTGATCCATGTCCCTAAGCACCACATCTACATATCCAGGGATGGCAATTCAACCACTTCACTGGGTAGCCTGGGCCAGGCCTTGCCAACCCTTACAGGGAAGAAATTGTTCCTAATATTGAACCCAAACCTCCCCTGGCACAACTGGAGGTTGTTTCCTCTTGTCTGTCACCTCTTCCTTGGGAGAAGAGACCGACCCCCACCTTGCTGCATGCTCCTTTCAGGTAGTTGTAGAGAACAATAAGGTTGCTCCTCATCCTCCTCTTCTCCAGGCTATACAACCCCGGTTCCCTCCGCTGCTCCTTGTAAGACTTGTTCCCCTGACCCTTCATCTGCTTCATTGTCCATCTCTGGACTTGCTCCATCATCTCAATGTCCTTCTTGTAGTAAGAAGCCCAAAAGTGAACACAGTACTTGAGGTGTGGCCTCACCAGTGCCAAGCGGACAATCACTTCCCTAGTCCAGCCAGCAAAAAGTAAACAGCTTTCTAGTCTCCTGAAAATTAATGCATTTGGAGAAAGGGAGAAGGAAAATGCACCATGTCATCACATCCCTAATCTTAACTTCAGATTACAGGGAGGCAGCAGGGTTACTATTTTGCACCAGCTTGGAGCCTGCAGCCCAGAGGACAACAGTTAAAACCACAGCAGCAGGCTGATAATATCCACTACCACCCAGAGGAGACCACAGTTAGAGGTGAAGAGCAAATTCAAGCTCTGCTCACTAGGTGACAAGCAGAAACAGCAGCAGCACAGGCTAACAAAGCCTTCTGGCAAAATAAATACATGAGAAGGACAAAGGAGAGAAAGAACCTGTAACTCAGAGGAGGAGACAAAAGACACTTGCCAGGCACAAGCCTAAAACACAAGGTTACTGATAGGAAATATGCTAATGTTGTAAAATGTAGGCATGGGAACAGAGGACATCAGAGTGAGATATGTGGGAAAGGAAGCTCCTTGCCTTACAGTCACCGGTGTTCCTCATACTACCTTGTGCACACAGGATGCACTCTTCTCCATTCACAATCCCCCTACCTGCAAGACTGGAAATATTCATTTTTAAAACAGCATCTGCTGGGGCTGAATTTCCAGTCCCCAGCAAATCCCCATGGCCAAAGTTAAGGTGATAAACAAATAGCCATTTGTTAGGCCTTTCACCAGGGGGGCAAAAAAAAAAAAAAAACAAAAAAAACAAAAAAAAACACACCAAAAAAAACCCAAGCAGCATCTTTCTGAATGCACAATTCCAAATCCCTGGAGTGCAGAATCTTCCCATTAGGTTTAGATGCATAGTAAACACTCCCATTTTCATTATGGTGATTCCCAAAGATTTCAGTAGCAAGTAGTTGCCTATGTTTGGAAACAGCCAAGCAATAAGGAAGGAAAAGGCCATTTAAAAAACAACTGAAAAACAAGTGTGGCAAGAGCATCACCTGCACAAAGACCATGCAAAAGCAGTTCTGCACGGAAGAAATCTACAGGATGTTTCTCGAAGAGGCATTTGAGGCCAAACTGGCCTCCTCACTGGTAGGAAGAAGCAAGGCAGTCATAAATTTCTTGAGAGCTGGCAGTGATAAAATACTCCTTCAACTTTCTGACCTTACCCCGAGGTCCCAAGAACATTCTCTGACTAGAAATGAGCATTACCACAGCTTCATCCTAACATTCAAAAGAAATCTGTGGCAGTTAGCTAACCTTAGTTGAGCAGAATATTAACATCAAGGAAGATCCAGTTTCTCTGTATCTCTTTCTGCAAGTTAGCTTGGGTTGTTGCTTTAAAACCTTTTTCATGGAAAGGGTGATCAGTATTTTTTGTGACCTTTATCTGGCCCCAGTATCTTCTGTCTATTCACCTGGAAGCTGAGATGATAGGTTTGTGCTCTATACATCACTTTAAAAAAAGACCTCCAACTGTCAAGAGTCAGCTGGCCTGCAGATGAGAATCGAAAAAAAAATTAAAAATCTAGTATTTCACATTGTTTTCTTGATTTTTCCAAAGGTTATCTAGTGCACTTTGGTATAGGTAACTTTTCTGGTTGCCTACTAAGGCTATATAAATGCTTTCTTTGCTTTCCCCACGACATGTCAAGAAATTCTGCACCACAGGTAACATTTAGCATTATTTCTTTTAGGTAAGCATTGGACATGTTAGGAACAATGTGTACTACTGCATTACATGTCAGATAAATCTTTAATACTATAAATGGATGTTGGTAATTTTAGGCAGAAATACAGCATATATTTGTAGCAGATGAGGGAAAAGAAATTAAGATCATATAAAAAAGCATGAGAAAGAAGACATTGCTTATAGATTATAGTCTTCAACTATATATACCTGAACAACAAACCATCCAAACGATGACTCTTTAGATCTTCCTACAGACAAAGAAATATAAACCCCACAGGCATCTGCCTTACATGAAATAAATTTAAAACCCCACATCTATCTTGGCTAAGAACACCCCAACTTCTAGGATCCCTGCTCCAGCAGTGGGGAAGGTACATAAGCCACTGACCTGCCCATATCTGTTATACAATGAAGCAACTTAAGGGTAGACAAGACCAGGCAGCACACCCAACTCGAGAGCAAGGAATTAGGAGCACAAAAGTTCATTTCTCTAACAGAAACAGAGGAAGGGCTGCCTCTCAGTAAAGGGACAGCTGGGAAAGCTTTTGGGAGCAAGGAAGGCAAGCTTCTCTGAAGAATTAATTTTCCATCCCTCCCAACTTCTGAAATAAAAATTGATTTTTTAGGCAACCACTCAGTTCATTATCAGTTGTTCTTAACAGCATTCACTCTGAACGACAACTAGAGGCATTTCACAAGAAAGTTTCCATTAAGCAATTATACCCTATAAAATTAAAGTGATGAAAAAAGGGCTCCTAGACAAATTAAAGCAGGCACAGCATGCAAAGCAGACTTGGCCTCTAACTCCAAAGAGACTGGAGACACAATGCTGTTGGTTGCACACAAGGGAGGCCAGGGAACGTGGCTGACACCACTAACAGCACAGTCCCTGTAGCAGCATACATAGAGGTACAAGAAACCTCACACCACAGACGTGTTGAAGTCAAAATCCAAGTCTGCTTCCTTAATCTACAGCCCAGGGGATGCTTGTCTAGCAGAACCAGGCGTGCTGTGTTATCCCCCCAAATGATTCCTGCCCTTCTGCTACCTCTGCCTCCTGTAGACATCACATCACTGAGCTCTGGCTTAAGACAGGAACTGAATTCTCTTTTGCCCCCATCTGAGCAGAAGCAGCATGTTCCAGGATACTTCAACAAAACCAAAAAAAGCAGCTTCATTTCACATTTTTGTATATAATGAATAAACTCTTCCCCCCCCCCCCCCACATTCAACACAAGTGTGCTACATGAGCAGGAAGCAAATCAAATACAGCTCAGCTCCTTTGCTGCCCACCCTGTCTCTGAGTAACTCCTTTCTGTTCACACTCGGGAGGTGTGAGCCACTCACACACAGCCACGCAGCCTTCCCTCTCCTTCCTTCATCTAAAAGGAAAGGGCTTGCATTCCTTTTTCTTTCCCTGGAGAGAGGCAATAGCAATTACACAGTTTTCCTGAGCACGTAGGGCTACCCCTAGCTATTTAGACTAAACTGGTCAGTCAGTACAACACTTACAGCTAAGCAGAGCCAAAGAACCTTGAAAGTAAGAGGAAGGAAAAGAGAAAAACCTGTTCTATACAGTAACACACAGGTTTGACCAACAAGTACAGTGCATATAAATGAAAAAAATTAAGACATCCGATAATAGCACAAACATCACGCATGGCACAGGGAATGAAAATTATTTGTTGTTCAGCCAGATTTCTCTCCTCTTCACTTGGAACTACATGATAGTTTTTCAAAACATTCAAAAGAAGAAATGCGAGAATTATTTAAATGAAGTAGCAGCATCCCTCATATTCCTCATTACAAGTCCTGGGAGATACAAGTGGGAAAAAAAGAACAAAATCTCAAACTGCACAAGACTCAGAAGACTTCACAGAATCACAGGATGTTAGGGGTTGGAAGGGACCTCCAGCGATCATCGAGTCCAACCCCCCTGCCAGAGCAGGACCATCCAGTCTAGGGCAGGTCACACAGGAACACATCCAGATGGGTCTTAAAAGTCTCCAAGGTAGGAGACTCCACAAGCTCCCTGGGGAGCCTGTTTCAGTGCTCTGGAACCCTTACAGGAAAGAAGCTCTTCCTCATGTTGAGGTGGAACTTCTGTGCTCCAGCTTGTGACCATTGCCCCGTGTCCTGTCGCAGGGCATAAAGTTCCTGGCCTCAGGATTAAAGACTGAAGC
The DNA here is from genome assembly GCF_000691845.1 of Merops nubicus. Taxonomy (NCBI): domain Eukaryota; kingdom Metazoa; phylum Chordata; class Aves; order Coraciiformes; family Meropidae; genus Merops; species Merops nubicus. The sequence continues at coordinate 16,855 of NW_008631666.1, forward strand.
AAAGAAGGCATTCAGCAGCCCTGCCTCCTCTCCAGCCTCAGTTATCAGACTTTTATGCAGGCAGACATGAACAGACTTGTGATGGCAGAATAATATCAGGAAGCTTTTCCAGTAGCAGGGCTTCTGCAAGCAGAGTGCTCTGAAACAGAATTAAATTTCAATTCTAGAATAATTCTACTTCAGACTTTTTTCCACCCAAACGTTCCTCATTATTTCTCGTCCTTAGCATCTTCAGTATTTCTTTCCCTGGAAGATCTTGTCATTTTATACAACATAATGGGGTTTTTAAATTTATTTCTTTAAAAAACCCACATCTTGACTTTTCTTGCCCCAGGTCCTGTGAAGCAGGTGACATAGCAGAGCTAGAACCTCTTTGTTCAGAACTCCTCACTATTTCTCACTCTTGTTATTAGATAGATGGCACCAGAATAACCAGCCAGCGGTTGTAGCAAGCGTGACTGGGACAATTTCAGCTCTTGCTCACAGGAGTTATCTCCAGCAAGGAAAGGTCATAATTAAAATATTTCACACCAACACCCCCTGCACTTCAACATGAATTTGGGGTTGAATCTAATTACTGCTATGTCCTTCAAAGAGCTGAGTTTTTTTGTTCTGTTCCTTTTGTTTGTTCTTTGAAAGGACAGGACAGCAGATTCTCTAAGAACCTGGGCAACAAAGCATGACATTTGGCCTATGAAGATAGTAGAGCAGCAAGTTCTGCTTATAGACACTTGGAGCAAGTCAGAATCAGCATAGCACCTGTAACTCACCAGAGCTACTTTCTTAAACCTCTAAAAACATGACTTCAGTAGAATTACTAATGCATTGTTGAGCTTCCAGTTCACCTGTCTGACACTTGCTCAGATTACGGATTGAGAAATTGTTCCCCTCAAATGGCATTTGATAGATGAGGATTTTTCAGCAATAAACCCCACTAGTAGGCTTTACAGTACATGATGGAATACAGCAGGAACCTATTCTTTCTATATTCTTCTATGCTCATCATTAGGAGTCATTTTATTTCATATGACTCCTACTGAGAAAGTTCTTGCTGTTGCCCAGGATTCACACTGAAAAGAGCACAGCTTCAGCCCAGTGCAGAACAGCAGACAAAAGTCATTCCAACTACCATACCACGGTATTTGCCTGTATTAAGAGTCAGCCACACCCTTGAGACTGAGCAGGTGAAGGTCAAAACAGGAAGAATGGAACAAAAAGAAGACAACTTAGTTAAATAAAACATTTGAATGTCATTTGGGGCACAGCATCGCACCCTCAGCTATTTAAGCTCTAACAAATACAAAGTCACATACTCTGCAGTTTCACAGAATACCAGGTTGGAAGGGACCTCAAGGATCATCTGGTCCAATCTTTCTTGGGAAAAGCACGGTCTAGTGACTCAGCACACTGTCCAGCTGAATTCTATAAGTGTCCCATATTGGGGAATCCACCTGGGGAGTTTATTCTAGTGGCTGATTGTTCTCACAGTGAAAAACTTTCCTCATGTCCAATTAGGATCTCCCCAGGAGTAACCTGTACCTGTTACCCCTCATATTTGCCATATGACTCCTTGTAAAAAGGGAGTCTCCATCTTCTTTGTAGCCACCCTTTAAATAGGGCAATACAGCAACAAGGTCTCCCCTAAGCCACCTTTTCTCAAGGCTGAACAAACCCAGCTCTCTCAGCTTCCTGGTCCTTTGGCTATCTTTGCGACCCTTCTCTGGACCCTCTCCAGTGTGTCCGCATCTTTTTTTGTACAGCAGGGACCAAAACTGAACGCAGCACTGAAGGTGTGACCTGACAAATGCTGTGTAGAGTGAGGTAATGACTTCTGTCTCTGCTGGTGATGCCCTTGTTGAGGCAACCCAGCATCCTGTTGGCTTGCTTTGCCACAGCAGCACACTGTGTTCATGCATATTGATCCTGTTGTCCACCAGGAGCCCCGTGCAGGCCCGATTCATTGCAGTCTTAAAGTTTCTTGAAGTCTTCTTTGCCTCCACAATATCCAACTATACAGATGATTTCCTACAACTCAGTTTAATCCATTCCCTTCCTGAAGCCTAGCTATGAAATCTCCTCATAACTTAGACCTCATTTAGAGAGGGAAGTTGGGGCTTTTCAGGATACATCAGTTAGCACCTCCCTGCAACACACCTTTTGAAATTCTCTTCAGGCAGAGGCAGAAACAAGATTGTCTGAAATTGCAATACTGAAATTCTGTATCTTGGGTCAGCTGCATCTATTCCAAGTTTAGGGCTGAATATCGGGACAGCATAGAAATACTTCAGGGACAGCATATCATGAAAAAAATAAATGTCTCACTCAGTTCCCACTCCTTAAATCAAAACCTACCAGGAATCCTGACTAGTGTTAGACTGGTAAGACAGTATCCACAGCATAACTCTATATCTCACATTACCTGGCATTACTTTGAATGCTCCCATTGTCACCATTTCCTACGTAAGAAAGGAGCATACAAAAGCTTGTCCATGCTGAAGGCAGGGCAAGGAAGCTTTGGAAAGGGCAGACGTGCCTGCAGAGCTATGACCACACTCCAGCAAGGGCAGCTGGGTGTGGGCATGTGGACAGGGAGATAGGAGGGAAGCCTCAAGAGAAAGGAGAAGCTGACTTGTGGCAATCCCACTTTGCGTAGGAGTTTTGCAAGTGATGGATAGTCTGCAAAGATCTCAAATAAAAGCACTTTATTAAAGAACTTGGCCAGACACCACCCCACAATCAGCAAGGAGTGTTATCAGTTCCCCACAGAGGACTTGTACCGGAAGACTTTCATGTTTGCTTCTCAACAGTAGTCAGAGTCATTCAGCATCATTTTAATCCCTAATTACACAGAGGTTGTATTACCATGCCATCTAGAAGTTTCTGTCCATGACTAGTCATTTACTAAATAGACAATAATTAAAAAGAGCAGGTGTCCCTCCAACTCCCTTGAAATGTTTATACCCTAAGTGTAAGATAAGGACAGCAAAATCAATTCCTCATTATTGGTTGAATTAATAGTCATACTGTCTCCAGTGGTCACAGTGCAAATGAAACACAATTTTCTCATAGGGAGTTATTTCTAAGGAGCAAGGGAAAGATAAGTTTGTCCTGAATATGAAATTGGGCTGCATGATTTTGCAAGTGCAAAGTAAGCAGATGGGCTTGATAGCAGGAGAGCCGTGTCGCTCACTCAGTGGGTACTGTCCAGATAGCACATCAACACTTCTCCCGAGTTACACCCATCAGAGCTCTACACTTCAAACCACAAATTTAGCAAGTAAGTTCTTAAATGATCCATAACTGCTTACTTTGTTCAGATTTTTTCGTGGCTTGTTTGTTTGTAAAAAACTAGCCAGGCTGCCTGGGAACAGCTTGGCTGCATCATGGACTGAGAAACAGAGCCCGACTGCCATAGGAGGGGTACCCGCAGTGTCAGTTTTAGGCAGCAGATGGCCGGGAGTAGAGAAAGCTTCCAAGCACATCCTATGCCAAAACTCCAGCGATTTTATTTGTGTCAAGCAGCTTCCAGAAACACAAGATGTAGCTGAACCTCTTCACGCTGGCCAAGATTAAAATACGAGCGTGCAGTAGAATCCCACAAAATACTACCGCTTCCTAAAAATATTTAGGCTGCGCTATCTAAGCAAGATACGGCATGACTACAGCAGCTTCCTCTCCATCGCTAGCTATGGAATTAAAAATGCAGAAAAACATGACTGCATTTGCAACGTGTGGGCATGAGCAGACCAACAGCAAGATCCTGTTCTACCTTAAAGACGCACCTTGATGTGACAGAAACCGAACAACTGGGGTAAAATAAGGATTCACATCAAAAGCATTTGAAGAAGTTGCTGAAGATACGTGTGCTGTGCATGTAACAAGTAAACAAGAAGCAAAAGGCCCTAGAAAAGTATACCAGACCTCCCTCTCATAAGCACTGGCCACTACTATATTCTTTTAGTATAAGAAAAAAAGCCTGACAATTTTCCAGCTGTCTACCTGACAACAAGATAAGGAGTTTCACATCTTCAAACTGTGACTGACTCACCTCCTGTCCCAGTTTTGTGATAAAAAAAAAGGAAAAAATAAAACAATAGAAACTAGATAAACCCCACACAAACTGCATCAAAAGAAACAGTGATGTCATTACTGCTGCTAGAAGCCAAAACCAGACATTTAAACAACAGCATCTTGGTCCATAGTTTCAGCCAGCACCATACAATAAACAGATATGGACAAAAAGAGTTATTTTAACTTCAGACTGTTGTCTTAGGGAAACAGACAAGATGGAAGAGTTGCAATGCTTGTGCTGCTTCTGTTTTTTTGCAAGGGAAATTAAGTCTTATTTTTACTTCACATAAGCACTTACTTTCCCTTAACCACCCAAACCTTTTTATGGAGGTTGAGTTTGTCAGAGAAAGACAGGATAAAAAAGATCCATGCAAGGAAGACTTGGTTTTGAGAATTTGTAGAAGCCTTTCCCCCCCATCCTCTTAATAGCTTTACTGGAAAGTTGGAAAAAATTAAAAGTGAAACCCAAGAAGACTTACCCATTGACTTCAGGAAGCTTCTATAAACTTATCACAAAACAAGGCTCTGCCAGCACAGCACAATAGAAAGCCCCATTTGTCCCATCTACCCCAAACACATTTCCAACTCAATGGCCTGCAGCTGCAAAGCTCTGCACCCACCACCTTTTATTTATTTAGCCTCAGATGTAGTGCTTCACTCAATGCACAGCTAGGTTTAAGGATTTTACTTCAGCAGGTACATGCCATCCTGAAGCAAGTGCAATCAAAAGTAACATGTTCCTTGGCATTTACTTCCAGAAACAGCTTCTGTCAAATTCACTGTCCTTCCTCAGAAAAAAAAGCGCTAACCTGCCTTCATTTTTGTGTCCTGTTGTAACAACCATCTGTCAAGAAAGCATTCAAAATAATAGAAGTACAGTAAAGCAGAGATCCTATCCAACCCTCATCTGCAAATAGCTCTTCCAGGAAAGAAAAAAAAAAAACCACACTCAACACACAAAACACCATCCACCAGCCTGAAGATCAAATGCATTCAAATGTTTAAATGCTATGACTAAAAATACCACTTTAAACTGGAAAAATATTATTTGTATGTAAACTGCAAAAGGAAATTTGGAAAGACCAAACAATATACATCTGGCCAGGAATTTGGGGTTATTTCATAATTCAGTGTTTGCAAGTACCACTCTAAGTGGCTAATGCTTCCCTCTGAACATCATTTAACAAACATTTTCAACCCAGACATTACTTAATGTAATGCTCTATTGTCTTCTCTCACTGCAGCTGCCTTAAAGGAAATAACTGGTTCAAGTGTGCAACAAGCATCTCTTCTAGTGTAAAAGTACAGGAGGCCAACTGCTACAGTCTTTCCTTTCTTATCCTGCACTTGTGATTAATGGAAAATGTGTGAAAAGAGACTCCACCTCCTACACAGCACAGGAGTCAGTCCTTGATGCCCTGTAGGTACTGAGACATGGCAACAACAATTGGAATGAAGAGGTCTCAGAGCACAAGAAAAAAGAAACCAACGTACAAGCGTCATTTTTCTGCAGAGCACACAGTGCATAAGTCCATGGCAGCTCACCAGTTCATATAGCTCAAGCTTTGAGACCTCAACAAACATTACTAAAGGTTTGCATGACATTACATGTATCTACAACATGAATTTTCTTTGCCAAGATAGGACAGGTTTGCCAAAACTAATGTAACTGTTTCTATAGTCTAGCTGCCACATTGGACTGATGAGTTGCTCTACTCAACAGCCTTCACTGGAGAACCCAAACTTTGCCTATAATTTGATTGTACAGGGAAGTTACAACTCCCTACCACTTGCTAGCAGTGAATCTGTAACATACACATTCCTGCACAACAGAATTCAAAAATAAAACAAAAATTTAAAAAAATTAAGAATCAGCAGTTCTGCGGATACTTTTTTCTCAGTAACAAGATGGCATATGAACCAGTAGTGGAGTTCAGCAGCAACACCCAGTCCTGACACTTAGTTACCAACCCACTTGCCCCTGGTATCCGACAAGGTTGAGGAATACAAGAAGTAAAGAACAGGAGAGGGGGTTTTAAGTGTACTGAGCAAAAATACACTTGCGTCCACTGCAAGCATAACGCTCCCAGACACAAAAACATGCTTTTTTTTTTTAACCTCCTGTATTCACCAGTGTGTTTAACCTTGGAGCTGTCAAGCTCCATCATGAATAATGAGCCATGACAACACTCCAAGCGATCCTTGGAGAACAGACCAATTTTTACTATATGCCACACAAGGCACAGCAGTGTTATCGTATTCCCATGGTACTGTACCTGCTTTGAAAATATACAGTAATGTGGCCATCAAGAGGAGACCACAAGTAAATGCAGATAAAATTAAGCTACTTCCTGATATTTGATCACCTACAAACACAGAATGAGCAAGCAAACACGTAACATCCTAATGGTTCCTATTTAAAATTAAACAAGGACTGTGGAGATTTGTCTCTCCGAATATGTATTTCACACAAACATTTTACAGCCAAGGAACATCTGCATTTGAAACAACCCATCGAGGGCTACAGTATGAAGAGAGCATCCTGCAAGTCTTAAAGCATCATCCTCAGTGACCCCTACCAGATGAGCATGAACATGGGACAGGAAGGTGGCCTCTGCCCCAAGCAGCCCCACAGTGAGCTCAGAACACACACACACCCCTCCTTCCCCAAGTACATGGCGCTGCCAGAAAGCATAGGAAGAAACTGCAGTTGCTCAAGTGACTGAAGCTCCTCTACACCAACACCCTAACCATGCCAAAGTAGGTCTTTAAGAAGGCACACCACATGTAAACAAGCAAAGGCAAAAGTCATTTCTGCTGCACACCTCCCAGGCTTGAGAGAAACACCGCAGAGCAAACTGATTCATCTAAAGGAAGGAAAAACCAGGAAGAAACAAGCTGAAGATGTAAACAGACATTCACTTCTCTCCTAATCAATGGAGCATTGTGGTTCCAAATATCCCTTTAAAAAAGTCATCACCTGCTCAGGAAATAAATGCTAATTTACTAACACAAACCTGCAAAAAACATGTAACAGACACAAGCAGAAAGCATCTGTTCTGTGTTTCTGCAAAGGGGAAAAACAAATACATCCTTATTCCTGACCTGTTTGCAACAAGGTATTTGTTGATGACTTTGTAGGGGGGAAAAAAACTTGCCTTTATTACTGTGACATTTCCTACTTTCACTGCCATAACTAAAAAAGAGCATATCACTTTCCTCTCTCTGTAGGGGCACCAATTTAGCTACATTTTAGTTTCAAAAGTTACTATAAACTATGGGAGATTTCAAAAAGCTCTGGAGAGCAAGAAAGCAGCAGTATCAAACAGTAGATGCTTGCCTTTCCTTAAGTTTGCAGTGTCAGCCAGCAGAAACTAGTCCCAAGTATTGTGAGGAGTTCTAAGTGCTGACACACCTACCCTCCCACTGAACTGCTGGTAAAAGCTGAGCCCTCTCCTGCAAGACCTGACTCCAGCTATCTAAGAGCCATAAAAAAAAAAAAAAAAAAAAATCTCTTGAGCTCTTATCTATGGTTGAATCTGGAGAAGGGCCTCTACCACTGAAGCAAAAATGTAGTTACAATAATATATTTATTGACAGTTTAGTTTTCAGTTCAGGGTACAGGTGCCCATACCCATCCTCCACCTGCTCTCCTTCCCTTCTTCTCACCTCCTCCACATACAGGGCATTCACAGTTACCCACATCATACTACATCTCCCCTTCCCCTGCAGCACCTCCAAATCAGCAAGATCTGTGCTACTGCCACACACACCACTAGCACAGACTCTGCTTCAACACAGTTCTGCTCTTAACAGAGGACCTGCTCTATGCTCAAAGAAGTCCCCCAATTACAAGCACAGTAATTTTATTGTAGCATTATAGTTAAAATGTCCTCAGCCCTCCACGTACACTGTGTCCCTTTCTCCCACTCCCCGATAATATATTTCCATTTATGTCCCACATCACAGCCTTGCACGTTCAGCAGCTCCATTCCCTGCTAGCAATATTTGGCAATAAGATCCCTCTAAAGAAGGCTAATTACAGATTTCATTTGAACAGAAATTGGTAGTGGGCCAATCTGCAAGCTATTTAATAAGCTTTCAAACTTCACTTCACGCCAGGCAGGACTTTGTTCTCCACCAGGAGCAATGATATAGCTCTAAAAGTAAAGGTGGAAAGCTTGCCACTGCAAGAGGAGGAGGGAAGGGCACAGCTCTAATTCTTCTTGCAGCACTGCACCTTCTCCATGTGAGTCTTTCCCTGGAGAAACGCTGCCTGTGTTTCACAAAAAAAAAAAAAAAAATAAAGGAAGCCAGTTCAGATACCATGAAAATAATGAAAGTTAGTTGCAAAACCACCCTGCCGACTGTTGTATCAGAGAAAGAACAAAGACTAGTATGACAGAAAGTGGGTCAAGCATTCAAAAATCAGGAATTGATAAAATTAAGGCTCCATGGTCATGTGCACGCATGGAGCATGGAATTTTCTGAGAACATTGGGGTGAAGATGGAGTTCCACTTTTCAAAGGTATGGAGCAATCCAAGACAAAGTCTCTCAAGAACCTCAGTATCTAGTTAAATCAGGACATATGTCTGCCTACATATGCCAGATTTAGCACAGAAAACAGCAAACCCACCCGCGGATATGCTGTCCACCTTTGTACTGCTGCCACTTCTGCTCTCTATAAGCTGTGCCCACAACAGCTGGTGAAATCACATTTCTTTCAGCCAGACCATTTTTCTGAGGGGAACTAACACAAGGCCCTGCAAGCTGCCCTCCATGTTATCTGCCTGATAACCAGAGTAGGAACTAAAAAGTGTGATTGATAAAATGATGGTCAACAGAAAGATGGTCCCGTTCTGAAGATACAAGACAAGTCACCATTTTCCACTGTGGTCAATGGCTACATGGCATCACATGCAGATGTCACACCTGATATACTAAAATATTGCTGTCTGAGTGGCTGAGTGCCCAGAGAATCCCAGCTGGAATCTGTGGGAACCACACACACTCAGCACACAGCTGTCAGGAAGTCTCCAACTGGGAACTCAACCCACAGGCACTTAGAAGAGTTATGAATGTTACACATGTAAAGCATACACACCAATAATGTCTATTTGACAGAGATTAAACCCATGAATATCTACAACACCCTCAGCTTTTAACATACCTAAAGGGTTTCCCCACTGGGAGATGCCACACTAAAAGAACGACTTGTGACAGTATCAGACTTTTCTGCTATATTTAGGCAAGCCTTTAAGAGGCAAGCAGAACCATGCTTGTGGAAGGGCTACCCACCTATTCCCTAGACACAATTAAAATATAGTTCAGTCATCTTGGGGGATGCCTCTGGGACAGGGAAACAGAGCCATGGCACAACTGCAAAGCTTCATGCATTAATTTTGACTGGCAAACCACAAGTTTGACCACTTCCCAACCCCTAAAAAATGAGAACAAAAATGTGGCAAGAAAGGAATTTTTTACCAGCCTTATTCTCTGAAGCACTCACAAGATTTTACTGAAATGTTTGCAGGCCTTACCAACTGAAGACAGATCTAGGGGAAGAATTTAATCTAGAACCCCAAGATTATGAAAATACAAGTACCTGAACATGGATTACTGTAACAGGAAACAGTAAGAAACCCGAGATGTGTGTTAACAGACACTCTAATTGTTAATGTGCGTGCACATGGAGCTTACCACAGGTGTCAAGGCATTTAAAAGGAAAAGCACTACTCAAATGCAGGTATTTGCCAGCAGCTGCATCACCACCATATTCTCTAGCTGGTTTTGATTCAGTTCAGTGGACAAAGCTAATCCCACAGGACAGTTTCATTCACTTTTATAACAGCTACTGACCTCACTTCTGTGTTTGAGCCCTGCTGTATGATCATGACTAAGTGTGGCAAGCAACAAATCACACTGCCAGGAGCCAGTGCCTGTCCTCTCTCTCTCCTTTCAAAGCTTTCATTCATTTCTGCATTTTTTAAAGTCATGCTGCTTCAAAACAGCTGATCCAGATGGTGGATGTTCAGATTTCGAACTTCCCACATGGAGATGTGGCTCAAGAAAACAAAAACTGTTACTACCTGCTGCTGACCTACTTCTTTCTTTAATTTGTTTCCTGCCATATCACAGAATAAACAATACAGTTCAATGAACTAGTCTTCCACACCCACCCACTACTATGTAGTGAACATAAAATTAATAGAGAAAGGAGGGGGACAGGAAAATAAAAGTGCAGCATGATGCAGTGGGGGGCAGGGGGCAGCAGTTCTCACCTCTGTCATAGTCATCTTCCTCTACTGCTTTTTCCTGAAGCCTCTGAAGCCGTAAGATCAAGGACTTGATCTATGCAAAGAGAAAAAAGTATTAAAAAACTGCATTTAAAAATATTTATACTATTAACCTTTACATAGATTTAATGGATCTATCACTAGAACAGTCCAATTTTGAGAGTTAAACCCAACATTTGTTAAGTGGACAGACCTATTTGGAAGTCAGCTGAACTGTAGTTATTTGAACCAAGCATAGGTTTAGTCCAAGCACAGACAGAGAATAAAAAAACCCAATATTTCTTGAAAAAAAGATCATATGATCACAGGATGTTTTTCACCCTTTGACTAAATCAAAGAAAGGATTATTAGAGGATTCTGCCAGCATGATATCTACTGATCACACTGTACTCAGTGTGCTTTTAGGCCCATTCTAACCATTTTTTGCCTATACAAGTTTTACACAGAACAAATCCAGAGTTTCAATATGGAAACCATATTTTCTTCTGCAAGTAAAAAGAGAAATAGAGTATGAATATTTTAGTACAGGTATTTTCATGTTATGGCACAGAAAATTTGGTTCATATGCGGCCAATGATGATTCTTTAAAATATAAATTAGGTTCATCTACAAAACATTGATGTTTGCAGTTTCAGAAATGTTCGTGCTGCAAATGCTGGAGGTGGAAAAACAGTAAAACACAAAAAATACCTGTACCACACACAGATTACCCTTTCACATTCAAAAAAAAAAAAAGCCCTCTTACCATAACCGAGTTTTATTTCCAAGGCTACTGTTTCTCTTTGTTAATATGAACGGTCTGGACTAAAGTTCTAAATTTACTAAAAGTTGGTAAGATTAGGTGTGCATTCAAATGGCACTAACAAGTTTTTACTGTTAGAAAGTACATGGCCTGTACCAAACAAGCCATTATCAGCACTGAAAAAGCTAAGCTTGGAAAAAGAAGCAGCATATATCCTCACAGCCCAAAGCCTGAAAGTGGCTGGGAAAGCAGCTTCCAACCTAAGAAAATCCATACTTTAGACATTCTGCATTTACAAAAATTTTCAATATTTCCTGAAACTCTTTTGTATTTTAAACCCTACATTTAGCTCTAAATTGCATAGAGAAAAATAGGTACAGTCCATCAATAACTTACTAGAAAAATTCCATTATCACAACTACACAACACATGAGTTAGGCAAGACGTTAAACTTAATGGTATACCTTCTAAATATGGTATGTGAAAGTGGACTAGTCAGAAAAGAACTATAAAAAATAAAGCCAGAAAATAATCAAAGAATTAACGATAGGCTATAGGATGCCCCAGAACCAAAAAAAAAAACCCAACATGATATATATATTCTCCCTTTTCCTCAAAGGTTTTATTTTATTTTGGTTTTCCCATTCTGAAACTCCAGCCTTTTTTCTTTGAGACTAGTAAGGAATGTGTGAAAAATTGAAGGGAGGAGCTCTGAATCCTCACCATAAATTATTTTCTGCATTTTAATGCCATGCTCTTGGTAGAGTTTTAAAGAAGCCTGCAGTAAGAATGATTCAAATGACATTTTTTTCATATATATGATGTATAACAACCATCTACACTAAGCGTACAGCTCTGCTGCTGTTTGCAGTGTTTATTCCATCACACACTCACAGTGGCAAGTCATTTAAAGTTTGCTTGGATATTGCAGGCCCACAGCAAGCTGACTGATGCTGTCACAGTAAAGTGTTCTCCATTTGCAGGCTGGAAAGATCTCTGGAGCTCAACTAATCAAAGAAAGAACTACTCCTGCACAGCATGGCCTATATCTGTACCATGTGATACTGCTTTTAATTTTGTTCTAGTAAGTACAGAAAAAGCATCATTTTAACAACTTTGGTATTGCCTCCTATTCTTGACTCCAGTTGCCTTTGTTCCTTTCTCAAAAGTTTGAGACATGCTCATTTTCATTACAACAGGAAGATGCTTCAAATTAAACATACACAACTGGCTAACCAAGGGCAAAGACATCTGAGGACACAAATCTGCAATCCTCTCTTCAAGGAATTAATGAATACAGAAATTAAAGATAGCAATAGGGTTTTTGTGCCCATCAAATAAGCCTACTGAAAAGACAGAAAAATAATTTCCTATTTTGATTATGTTATATATTCCCAAATTAGCAATGAACTAATTATCCAAACCATCCCAGACTACCGGTAGATTGTCATTCCAGGCATGAAGCCAAAGAAATTGCTCCATGTCTGTAAGTAAGAGAATCTAGTTTGAGTTCTACCTGCATCCTCTATGAAAAGTATTACAGAGCATCTTAAGCCCAGGTCAGACGTCATGGAGAGAAAACAAGTATAAAAAAAGTTTCTCCACCTTTTGCACTACCCAGACATCAGGGTTGTGTAAACTCTCCCCACAGCAGGTTGTTTCATCAGGCCTCAAGACAATATAGTGCATCTCAACAGGTATGTCTGAACTAAGGAATACAAGAACACGGGTTTCTGAAAGGCATCCCAGAAGCTTGGGGTTCTAGTGAGACAAGCAAAAAAGTGCACCTTAAATATGTGAAAACCATCACGTCCACATTAATCCCTGGACTACTTCTTTCATGCACAATAAAGCCAACATTTGGCTCCTTACTGCAGGTAAGCTCAGAACGTTTTCTCTCCGATGCTCACCCTGCCTTCCCAAAAATTGTATAACAAAACATAACTGATCCTTCTTATAACTTTGCAACCTCTCTCCCACAAAGAACACAGTGAACGAGACTGCCCATGTATGTGGTAAGTACATGCATGTGCAAAAAGAAAGAGTCCTGAATCAACAGCCCAGCAGTCCTCTGGGGTGAAAGGGAGAAAAAAACACTTTCAAATCCCAGTTAGAGTTTGAGTAGGGACTTGACTCCTATTTTGTGCAAGGAAAGTACCCATCTGTTAGATTACAAACTACTGTCATATAGGTGACTCGCTCCAAGAAATCTTCAGCTGAACTTACACATCTTCAGCTACAAAGTTTAGTGTTGTTAAATCACAGTGCTTCAAGAAAAGAGTTTACTGCCCCTAAATTCTGTACTACATACACTCCAAACTGCAGACAAAACAGCCTCCTGTGGAAGAAAATGGTATGTGCTGAATTCAGAAACTGGTGTGTGACATACTAGAAATGAGAGGATCGTTTCAGCAGAACATAGAACAGGTTACTGCAACATCATCTTTAAAAAAATGATGAACATGAAACTGGTTCTCTCACTTCTACCACACAGACTGCTACTGTAGAACCCTATGAACAAATGCCACAGAAGCCATTAATATCCCAATTCCTATATTAACTTCAACCTTGGGACTGCAAATAAAAACGTTTTGAGGACCAGGGGGAGGAATCAAAAATGAAGAGATGACTAACCTTCAATGTGTTGCGGTTGCCAAGCAGGCAGTCCTGTAGCACTGGTTCATACTTTTTCATCAAAGTATCCCAGTTATGTTCACTAACAGTGAAGCTACTTTCATAGCCTGAGGTGACAGAAGAGCCAGCAGATGTTGCATCCGAGGAATCTGTAGAATATGAAAATGTTGCATCTGTATCGGAGAGAGAAACTGTCTCACAGTCTTCTGGTTTACAATTTGCTGTGGTCTCATTTTCACACTCCAAATCTTCAGTGGGCCTGGAGAAGCCATGCAAAGTTCCTAGGCGCTCACAAGTTTGTACCATTTCTTCTGGCTTTTGCAGACTTTCTGCAGTGCTGGGATGCAGATAGTCAGCTTCCTCACTGGTTGACCTGCCTTCAGCATCGTTTACTCCAGAGGCCAAGTTCAGGGACAGCTGTATGAAGCTGAAACTTGAACTAAAGCTATCATGTGCACCAACAGGACGAGAAACACCATCTCCATTTTGATAGTCACAGTTGTTGTTCACTTCTGTCTGATCCAAAGCATGCACGTTTGGGGCCTTGCTCAGTTTAGTGCTGTGGCTTCTCGGCTGTGTACAACACACAACAGAAACATCTCCTTTGCTTGTTGCTGCAGCAGGATACACTGCTATCACCGTGTCTTCTGACCGTGGACTCTTGCAACACTGAAGGCTTTGGCAGTGTCCTGGCATACTTCCAGTAGTGGCCAACGCTGCTAGGCCGTGAGCAGGAGCTACGGCACTACTCGCTGCACTACACTGTAAGAAGTCAAAGTTATTTTGGCATCGTCTTTGAAGAGAGCATTTCTCAAAGTCTCCACAATGCTGCCTGCCATGTTTGAGCTCTTCTGGGCTGAATGGTTTGCAGGCACCCAGGGACTGAAATTCTATCTGTCTCTGAGCTTCCGGCCTCATGTATCCAGGTCTTCTTGCCAGTTTCTTTTTACGAAGAGACCCTGTGGACATTAAGTGCCCCTGATCACCTGAAGGAGGGGAAAAAAAAGTCTAATTAAAGTGTTTCTGCAGTTTTTGAGGCTTAATATATTGTATCATCTGAAAATACTTGTTTAAGGAATTCAAACAGTGCATCGCTTTCCATTTCAACTAAACAAGGATTCTGACCATACTGCTTATAGAGGAGAAAAGGTGTTGCTATAGAACACTACATTCATTCACTTTCTGAAGAGCTTGCACCTGCTTTTAAGTGAAATCACTGACATAATCACATGCATCAGGACACAAACCTGAGTACAATGAATCACATCATCTTCCCTATTCATAGCACCACTCTGTGCTTCTCAATTTGCTTAGAAGCACACTGAAGCACAGACCTTGTTTAAGTCTCTCTGATCCAGAATGATTTTCAGACTCAGAAGCACATCTCGGATTGGACTGAATCTGCATCAAAAAGACAAGAACAATACTCACAAAGAAATTTTGTGTGTAATCTGTTGTTGCTCACGTCCAGTTTCTTGTGCTCATATCCAAGTTTTGTTAGCATGAGCAAGTGATTCAGATTCTGCTTCCAGAACAGATGCGACTCTGTAGCACTCAGATGGCTTATTTTAAAAGTTGTCGTTTAGATTTACTGTACTACCTACTGTCCAAAATGTAGATGAAGAGAAAGCTTTGCATGCAGGACCATCCGTCCTAGAAAACTAATGTCACCATATGCTTGTTGGCATTACTGGAGTATAAACGTCATTAAGAAAGGGCCTCTATTCAATAGCTAAGTTTCCCCATATATACCTATATGAAAAGGTAAATCTGCTGTTTGCAAAGCAGAATAGAAAGAACCAAGGTAAAAAACATGCAACAGATATTAAAAGTGAGAGATCAGAATGTGGCATCTTGGTTTTGTTTTCTGTACATTTCTATTAAAAAAAAAAAGTGGGTGAAAGATTACATGGTGAGTACTTTTATGGATTTACTGCTAGTCAAAAGGAATTCCATTTGTCTGTCCTGCACACAATCAATTTGAATATAAGCTCTGCACCAGCATCCATTTTGTAACACAAAAAGAAAAAAAAATATTGACTGGATCTATTTGCCAGAATCACCCTTGAAAGGGATCTAGTGACTAGCTGAATTATGCCCTCAATTAGCTGCCAGCTACTCACTGAAAGAGAATCAGTTGCCAGAATCTCAGGTGTTACAAATACTCTCAATCACCCACAAAGAGCTCTTCTAAAAACACAAGTTTCAGATTTTTTTTTTCCCTTACCTGCAATATACATTTAATATTCATCTCTAATCACAACCTTTTGTCCATTTTTATACTGACAGATGTGCACATAGTCTAAACTCTTCAGCAACTCCTAACACATGTGTCAGACACACCTTACTACAATGACATCCTACATAAAAATTTAAGCATTAGAGCTGGAACTTCCCAGGAGACTTTTCCCAATGTTCACTACATTTCTTCAAATACCCTTCAACAAAAGCAACTCATCCATTTTTCCACATACTAGAAAAGTGGCACATCTCACCAAGAGACTGCAGTTATGCTTCTGTATTCTGCTTCATATCACCATAAATTAGAATACCTCAGCCGCCTCTTACCTTCCCTTTTGTCAGAGAAAAACGCATCACAGAAATCAGAAATAAAAAAGGTCATGGAGTCTATCAGCCTATCTACTATACAAAGACAGCGAAACGCTGCACTGGGAGTAATTTAATAGAAGTGTTAACAAATAGGAACCTCTCTTGGAGTAAGGGAACAAAAATTGAACAAAACCTTCCTTAGAATCTAATTCTTTTCATTTATATACAAAATAACAGCCTAAATTTGCCTTCACCAGAAGAAATCAGTCATGAAGGAAAGTCATTCTAAGATTGGATCTACTTTATTGCCATTTACAAAGGCTAGTTACAAGCCTCGTCTGTAAAAATGGAAAAGGTTCTTTGGTTTAATTAAAATCAGTTTTAAATGGATCTCACTAAATCACTATGAATTTCTTAAGCAGACAGTTCTTTAGACATAAAATTTGAACTAAGCTAATGCAAGTAAGGTTTAAACTGGCCAAAGTATTAGATATGTGCACCAACTGAACGGGATGCAACTCTAAAAATTATCGAAGCCATAGTGGTACAACTCCCAACATCCTGACCTGGTCCACACCAAACCAGGCATCTCTGCCCTCCTCCCAACACCTGCGGGTAACTCCCTACACAGGTTTACCATTCAGTTCCTTTACAGACTCCACATCCACCTCCTGGAGAGGCCAGCAGCACAAGCCCCTCATCTGGCTACCAGCATGGCACTGCTGCCCAAATTAGACTCAAGACCATAGCCCAAGCCACGAGCCGTTTGGAGGATGCAATGAGGCGAGGGCTGCAGGTCCTCAGCCCCAGTGTAGCTGCACTTGAGTGCAAGGCAGAGGAGCGGATGGACAGACAGCTGGGACCAGCATCTCAACATGAACACTCACACCTTCTCTGAAGTACAAGGGGGGAGGAGGCGGCCACAGCCTCACCCCAGCTCCAGCTAGAGAGCAGTCGCAGTACCCTCAGCCATCACAAAATCCAGCCAGGATGTTACTATGGCTTTGGGTATCCTGTTTGCGTGCCCTTCGCCCTTCTGCCACGTTCCTTTTATGAAGTTAGAACAGTT
The DNA here is from genome assembly GCF_000691845.1 of Merops nubicus. Taxonomy (NCBI): domain Eukaryota; kingdom Metazoa; phylum Chordata; class Aves; order Coraciiformes; family Meropidae; genus Merops; species Merops nubicus. The sequence continues at coordinate 34,218 of NW_008631666.1, forward strand.
TCAGTTGTTTATCTTCACGTATCCGAAACTTAGTTACAAAAGCTTTGTTTTTCTGCATAGTCTTCCAGCCACAGCTTGCTTTGACTGCACATCAGATAGAGAAACCACACGGAACCAGTTCAGCAAGCTTGCTGGAAAAAGACAGGCCTCAAGTTTTTCTTGTAGTTCCCTCAGTTTCAAGCACATCACGTAACTGATGGCAATTAACTACAAGATTATCAAAACGGTACCTTGGAACACCGTGAAACAATGGAAGGTAATTTAAAAACCCCTACATTATAGAGTCTCATGCATTGTATGAGATATGCACTTAGAAAAAGACAAAAGTCACAAATGGAAGAAGGGCCTTTCAATTGTAGTATTAAAAATCAAGCTTAAAAATACATGTTACAATCCTAGAAGATGATGTAATTTATATTCCATTGCCAGATTATGTGCAGATTGCTTCAAACCAAAATTATGAGAGCTCAGAAATAACTTAATTGTAACAGCTTTGAGCATAACAGTCTTTCCTGATGACCAACATGACCAGCAACATCATTCACGTTTTAGTTGCACCAGCAAGACACAAGAGTGAGAGGTGAAGCCAAAGAGCATTTCGCAGTGACGAAAAGAACACGTTCTCTTCTACCCAGCCAGATGTTAAAGGACAGCAGAACAGTCATCTAATTTATTTTATGTAATCAGTCTTTGTTTTCAGCCACAAAAGTGGCAACTGTTTTTTGATCAAATGCTCTAGGAGCATCTATGGACAAATGTAACTACCTTACACATTTGAAAAGTCCACTAGGGTTTTTATAGGTTGGTACTGAAACTCTGAAGCAATTACCTCCCCAGCCCTGCTTTGAACACATAATGCAGAATACTAGCAAGCTCATTAAGTTCTCCCTGAAATTATACATGCAGTTTTAAAGAGAGCTCAACTATCTGACTACAGCTATATTACACACAGTTGATTTTTATTAGAATAACAAATTCACCCTCAGAGCATTTGTGAAGGAAAAGATACTTGGTCATATTCAAAGCCAACTATCAAAGCACTGCTCCAAGCATCTTCTGTAGTGCTGCTTCTGTTGAGGAAGCCTTGAACACCTGCATTAAACTGTATGCAAAGTAAGTGAGATGAAAATATTATTTACATAGAGACACACAACTATTTAATATATCAGTAACAAGCATGAACCATTCTCAGGGATTAATCAATCTGACGTGACAAAAACTATTACTGTTCAGTTCCTAAGTCTTAAAAAAAAAAAAAATTTGGAAAATGTTGCAGGTTCCTAAACAGTCATATTTTGACTGATTTAGAGATATCTTTGAAATTCAGCAAATATTCAAAATAAGATGGCACTGACATCAACACAGCTGATGTTAAAACAAACCAGCACCATCTTCTCATACAAGTAAGCTTTCAGAAAGTTATTTTTGAATAAAGATTTTTAGTACCATTAAAACACAAAGGTCTCCTTAAACTTTTTCAGTTTATTTACTGAACATTAACTATATTTTGATTTATCAAGCAATTTATAAAGTGTATCTCTAGAAGGCATGCAATGGCTGAACTACATTTGACACCATCTACAAATTACTTCCTCACCAAGGGTTGCTGTGATTTCTAAGGTCGCAGGCTGGGTTCAGTTATTCAATTGTTAAACCTCTCAAGACATCACATATAAAATATTCTCTGAAGTCATTAAATGCATGTTAGTTTCTATTTTTCATTTAAAAACACATTACAGAGTTGTGCATTTCAGAAGTCAGAGCCGTCTTCCTTAGCCAGTGTTTAAATAATTGTATTTTTATTGACACACTCCCATAACAATGGGCATGGCATTGAGTTGCTACATTTGAGCCATTCACATCCTTAATGCAACAACTCGTTTTAAGCCATTTGATGAAACTGTAGCACCTGTCTCTAGAGTAACAATCACATTAGCTAGTACCAGTTTCAATACACCCATCAACTTATTTTCCCCCTCAAGAAAAAAAAGAGTGCTTTAAATCTCATTTTGTCTTAACACTAAGAAAAAAAATCTAAAATCTATTAAAAAGTAAGCTGGTAAATATCAAACACTTCTCATGTCAGTAACAATCACCTATTTAGTCGGGGGGATAAGAGGAGCATGCCTTTCCTTAATTATATATTACAATTGTGTTCGATAACTATTAACAGTGTAAAACACATCTGCATCCATCCGTACTCAGCAGTGCATCAACTATGCCCAAGAGCAGGGTTTTTGTTGAATCTGGCCTAAGCACCATGACAAAACCCAGAAATAAGTCTGATATTTCCAAATTTTAAAATGTATTAATTTTAGTATTATTATTATTAAAGTATCCAGCTTGTGAATGTATGCAGCTGCACTGGGAAGACCTATTTGATACTCATCAACACTATGGTCCATCAACCTGAGACCCAAGGCTTGGCTGTTACAGAAAATGGCATTCCTCCAATTTGAATGAAAATTACATCATCCAACTGCTCCACTGCAGCACTACAAGGAAACTAACTTTGTTGGCCAGAAAAGCAATTGGCCAAAATCACTCTAGACCAGCCACGTGACTCTGTGCTGTCTCAATAAAGCAGGACCACTTAGATTACTGTCATGATACCACCACAAATACTGTCCAAAATATGACAGTTCTGCTCTTTCCACTTTTGCTTTCAAGCAGTCAGCTGCTGTTACAGAAATGAGGGTGGTGAGACACTGGAACAGGTTGCCCAGGGAGCTGGTGGAAGCCCCATCCCTGGAAGTTTTTAAGGCCAGGCTGGACAGAGCTCTGAGCAACCTGATCTAGTGGGAGGTGTCCCTGTGTGTGGCAGGGGTGTTAAAACTAGATGGTCTTTCAGGTCACTTCTTTCGTGTCCTTTCCAACCCTGACAATGCTATGATTAAATCCCAAAAAAAAAAAAAAAAAAAAAGCCCAAGACCTTTGCAATAAACTTCAGCATAATCTTGTTACAGATGCTTCTTATGCATGTCATTTTCAGGCTGTTACTACATCTCACGTTCAGAACTCGCCTCTGGTTGGTGAGCCTCAACCCAATGACTCTCCAAACTTCCTTACTCAGCTTCCTTATATTTCACCCAGCCCAAGTTGGTTTAGATCTAATTCTTTTTAACTTGAAGTTACATAATTGAGAATATTTACCCACTTTCCAGAGAAGCAGGATAAAAAAAAGCTGCAAGTCTACAGAGAATAAAAGAGAACCAGTGCTTATTTTGATAGTTGTAGGGGTTTTAAGGTTTGTTGGTTTTCTTCCTGAGGAATAAAGCTTTTTTTTTTTTTTTTTTTTTAGTTTCAATGCAAAAGTCTGTTAGAGGAAGCCCATGCAAGTGTCTCGAGTGGAGGGAACGCTCTGGTTCTTTCAGTCAGGATCTGAAAACAGTTTTAAATATTACACAGAAATAGGAGACCTAGGATTTTCCATAGAAACTATGAAGTTTGGTTAGGTCCTAAATTAATTTGCCAACAACACTTAATGGGTTTGTAGTTATATTCCACAAAAGTATTTCACCAAATGTGCACGTAACTATGAAATTAGTACACAGCAGTCCTTTTTAAGGATGGTCTATTTAACACACCACATTTCTCTTTCATCGCGCTGTCTGCAGAGTGACAGTGTGGATTCCCACTACTTCTGCTCAGTCAGATCATCTACAGCAAGGATAATATAAAACTCATCGGGGGGGAGGGAGGAATTAAAAAAAAAAAGGTGAAGTGTGAGAGCACATTGACAGCAGTCAATTTCTAATTCAAGCACAGTTTGAGTGCTCCAGCTTGGAGATTTGAATTTTTTATTTCACCAAGAGAGCGGGTTCCAAATTAAGCATCTGATGCACAGTCAGTCTGAAAGCAGAACTGAGTTTACTGAAATAGAAAGTAATTTTCTCTTAACAGCACAGTAGTGATCACATATAATGAAAATAAAACAATGTGGCAGTTCCTATATTGCCAAGGGTGAGGAGTGACAGTGCTTTTAGCTTTACAACTTAATACCCAGGTCCCAGGACAAATGCTCCACACCTCTGCCTGCTGAAGGACGTTTACGTTACGGCCTCGGTTTGGCTGTCAGGATGCCATGTCACTGCTGTCTAGACAACAACGGAGAAGGAATGGAGCTCCAGACATCACTAAAGCTGAGCAATGACTCCCCTCAGAAGCACAGCATCTCAGAACCCAGCTTAAAAACAGGAGATGGTACAAAAGCCAGGCACGTACACAGACTGCAGTTACAGCAACGCACAGAGCACAGAGCCCACGTGGAGCGAGGACAGAAGTAAGCAGCTGCTTCCTCACTCTGCACCCCTGAAAAGAAGATCTCAGCACTTTGCATGAACCTCTGCAACTCTTTATGCTCCCACAAAATGTGTGTCCTCAAGTATTCTCTACTCTCTGCAGCAGCAATTGTGTGGACTGTGCTCTTGCTGGCTGACAATAAATTGCCACTCTTGAGTGGTGGGATGAAGATTCTCAGCTGAGCATACGAGGCACAGACCGCAGCACTGCTCTCCTGTCCTCAGCAGCCACAGACAACTGCAGCTAACACAAGTCCTTGCTACAGGCCAGCAGATTACTCAGCATCACCAGGCTGGAGGTGTTACAGCTTGTGCAGGGGCAACCTCTATGCTCCAGGAAGCCAAGTGCAGTTCTCGTAGAGACTTACGCTAGTAAGCAGGAAAGGCAGATAACATCCCTTTCGAGATCTTGGGTGAGCACATGGCTCGACCTTTACAACCCTTATCTGAGGCTGTAGATAGACAAAACAGAAGTGGGAAGTTTGCTTTATTTGGCCCGAGAACACAGAACTGAAGACACTAGCTGTATCTTTTTCCTCTAGCATGGTAGAGAAAAGTAGATGGTTCAGGTAAAATTCTGATATCTTCTGAACAAGCTGTGGAAGAAGTACTAAAGCAAATATTGCTGAAACAGCAGCTGAATGCTAACCATGGGCAAGAACACCTCTCTTCTAGCAGAAATCACAGCTCCTCCTAAGTAAGGTGGGACAGAAATTACTCTGCTTGGAGCAAGTTAGAGATCTTAAAAAAAACTATAACAACAACAAAAAAAATAACATTCCAAAAAAGAATATAGCTTCTCTCCAGAAGGCAACTGCGTTGAATTACAGAATTTAGCAGATGTGCCAGCACAGAGCAATGCCGACAATCAATACAGAGGATGAGAAGACCTCCAGAATGGGCTGGAGAGCACTCAAAGAAGGCACCCACCAGCGCTAGACAGCTAGCATTCCATACCTCCCCAGATAAAAGCCCTGGAATTAGAGACCAAATTTGGTATTTCCCACCCACATCACCAGGTATTGCAGGAACACTGCCTCCATAACCAGACTCACAAAGTGACAACTCACAGGAGATATGATTGACTGCCTACTCAGCTCCAGGCAGTCGCCCCATGCACCTCACACCACGTCTGGAGACTGAAGGCTCAACAGGACCAAAGCCCTGTCTTCACACACATTGGAAAGCCATGACCACTAGAGGCAGTCAGCGATCCAGGGATGCGGTCAAGCAGCAGCCAGTTAGACCTCAGGCTGAGGGAGGACGTTACCAAAACCAACAGATCTACATTGATCATCATTCAGTCATTTTTGTCTCCATTCCAACTCTGCCGATACCAATGCTACACACGTTTTCCACCACTCCCACCAAACCTGTCCTCTTCCACCAGCTTCCACTCCATCTCTCTTTTTAGTCCCAAATTAGTTCTCATAACCGATTGCTCACTTCCCTTCAAGTAAACGAAAAATACAGTTGAACCACAGATATTTCCAAACACTGCTCTGGACCTTTCACTGAGTTCTGCATGGGTCACACTTAACACTCCACTGTCCAGAGTAGTAACCACCCACAAAGCCCCCAAACAACGTTGAAAGCCACACAGAGATACTCACTTTCCAAATATCACTCCTCAACACCACCTCTTTGGCCCCTTTTGGTTTATACTTTTTGTCACAACCTTGACATGCACAAGCAGCTCCCAGTCCCCTAAGAGCATTCCCCACACAACAGCAAACAAGCAAATCTCGGCTTACCTCCAAAAATCCTCCTTGCATGAGCTTCCAAGCTCTCCAGCTCCCCAGTCCCCTCAGACCACCCCATCCTTTCCCAGATGGAGAGCCTTTCTACTTCACACTCCCCACCAGCAGGGTTCAGAACTCTCTAGGCTTCTCCAGCTGACTTTAAAACAAGCCCAACCCCACTTCAGTTGTGTCCTCTGATTTCGTTGCTTGCCTCCAGGTGCTCAGCCTTTTGGCTACCAGGACTTCAGCCAGTTCTCAGGGCTCCTGTTACCTCTTTCACAGCACAGACATAGCTTGTATGGGTATCTAAACCAAACCATGCTCTAAAGGCACAGTGGCTCTATTCATCCCCTTTGAGATCATCTCAATGGAAACACTCTTGCAAGAGCTTCTTTCCCGTGACTGTAAATCATTGCTATTCACATCGAGGAAATCAAGACAATTACCTCCCACAATTTACTCTGACAGTCTCCTTGGGCTAACCTATATTAGCTAATAATACAGGTGACACTTATTAACATATGTCTATGATGCTCAACAAAAGCACAGGTTCTTGCCAGAGGTTTTTTAACTTATTTCTGTCACATGCTATTTGTAATTCAGTTAAGTATTCCTACCCAAGTACAAGGCCATAGGCTCTGTCACCTTTTGCTGAACCTTACCTGTCTGCTTTTATTACCCAAGTAAATTGGTAAATTTCAAAGAAATTGTACTCTTACACAAGATAGCTTGCACATGTTTCTTGGGTATCAAGGACTCTGTGTGATATTGTAATGAAACGAAGTCTTAGGCAAAATACTTCAAGTTGAAAAATAATAAGTAGTAAAAAAAAAAAAAAATCAGACTGACCTTTCAAAAATGCTCTCCACATTATAAAAGAAAATTTGTCTTGAATAAACCAAAAAAGCAGTTTTTCAGGTCAACATATTCAGGATTCAGCTTAGCATCTTAAATGCATAAAAAAGGTGCAGATTGTAACATATGGTGTTAAACACGCACACCTGAAAATATCTGCTTCAGTAACAGAAAGCTTGGCAGAGGAAAACTTTGGGTGTCACTCGAACTGTTTTCCAGAATCAACATCATTAACTCATTATTTCCAATACCTTTTTTTTAATCCTTTACTTGCTTTAGAAAACCTGAATTCAAAATCCAGTATTAGCAGGGTCCTGTGCAAGGTAGTTTGCATTTGCCCATCTCTCTCAGCTGTACACGACAGGCTCCTGGGAAGTACTAGCATAGCAGCAGGAGATTTCCTCCCCTGCAAGTATTATTATTAAAAAGTAGCAGACAGAACTGCTGTAGCTTCCTTTCGAGGAAAGCAATGTGTTCTCACAGATACTCAAATCTCATCAGTCCTGAGGTACAGCAGTCATCTGATGCATTAGTTTGTGAGAAGCCACACAAATTACCCAAACTGCAAAGCACGCCCACGACAGAACTGAGGACTAACACAGCACTCCTGAAAGACAGCTAGAGAAGAAAAAAAAAGGCAAATATTTTCCCTATATGAATACACCCAAGGCTTTGTACCTTTAGAACTCCTGCCTCTACTGAAAAGACTGGGAGATTTTAAAAGCAGCATTTAGACAGAATTTTATCTTAACATTCCCAAAAATACTAAACCTTGGAATAATGGATCCCCCTGAAGCAGATCCCACAATAATGCTGTTCCGTGTATGATTCTGTACAGTGAAGTTTCACTGGAAACTTCAGGTTTTAACTTACATTTTCACCAGCAATTTGAAGCAAATGCAAACATCACATTTAAATGACTCCTTAACTTTGCTACAATATGACTTGCACCTGCTTATGTTTTTGTACTCCAAATCTGGTACAGAAAAGTATATTTAAAATACCTGTGTCAAGTAAGTCAGTGGGATAGTCCATAGATTGAAGATATTCCTTAACAGGTTTAATTCCCAAGTGAAACAGTGCTACCTTTAAGCTGGAAGCTTTTCCAATCCCCTCCTGACTAGAGGGAAAGGAAAATTCACCGTATTTTGAAGGTACTTGTGGAAGTTCCACAACCTATAAAAAGCTTCCTCTCCCTCAAACCCTGAGCGAGCAGGAACATCTTGCATAAATAGCCTTAGAAAAACAAAGAGGTGCAAATAAAACTGTGAGAGATACCGAGAAGACACATGGATTTTAATTTCTGTACAATAAAAGTGTCATAGTGTTTTAGTGAACAAAACCATATGAAATGTCTGAAACTTAAATTAACTTAAAGTCTAAGTTATAAGCAAGGACTTCTGTACCACAGCAAGACATGAATGTAGAACTAAGGGCATCTTTAAGGCTAGAATGCCCTCTTTGGGTACAAAGATATATTTGCAGTAACAGTAAACTTTAGCAAATGCAGTGCTATTTTATGCTGTAGGAAGGAAAGTAAATCAAAGAATGCCAAGTGTGCTACTCTAAAATTTTTAAAGATGTTATAAATGACATCTGGTTGCCCTCTGCCAGCAACAAGATCCCTAAGATGCTACCTAGCAATAGTGAGGGTAACAACAATCCATACACAGCAGTACACAGGGGTAGGACAAGAGATGGGTGTAACTTAAAACAAGAGAGGTTCAGGCTGGATATGGAGGAAAACTTCTTCACCCTTCAGGCAGCCAAGAACGTTGAGCATGCTGCCCACAAAGGTTGTCCTGTCCTTGGGAGGTTTTCAAGACCAAACAAGATAAAGCCCTGAGCATCCTAGTACCACCACAGAGTGAGCCCTGCTTTGAGCAGGGAGCTGGACCAGAGATCTCCTGAAGTGCCCTCCAACCCGAATTATCCTATTACAACTCTAAGCTTCAAATACATGTCTCAGGATTTGCAGTATTCCACTAGTTATCTACATACACAACAAAAGTGCAAGAGTTTCATCTGTGAAGATGCATCCAACTTCGCAAGAAAACAATTCATCCAATTTAATTCCTCAAAGGAGTCACAAGGAAGTTAGTAAACAATTGCTTCATCACATTCTGGAAGCAGCTGACTTTCTATGAAAAACATTAAGAATAAATGTTCAGGTACTAAAATAAATAGGTTCTCGACCAAAATCACAAGCTTCAGCAACAGTCAGTGCCTTAAGCAAGAAACACACAGTAATGCAAAATAACACAGAGATGCCTATTGTTCCACAGCAGAAGACCTTCAGTATTTAGCTGGTGATTAAATGATGCTCATGAGCATCACTTAAGTGTCACTTTGATCTATTGCAGTTATTTCACAAGATGTTTATTACTGAGGCTTTTTTATTGGCTGTACAAACATTGGATAGCATTTCTCTCAAGGCATTATTCAGTTTGCTATATTAAAAATTACTTTCATACCTTTCCTAGGCTGCTTGCCAACTGGAGGACAAGACAGAGCCATCTGCAAGACTGTAACTGTCTAAAGACACTTGTATTTCAAAAACACAGTCCTTTAAATGGTGCCAAGGGCATTACACAAACACACGCACAAAAACACAAATCTAACATCACCTCTGAACAGCTGCAACAAAACCTGCCTCTCACACAAATTTCCTGGCAAAGGAAGAAGGAAGACCACCTCTGCTCAGGGAATAATGCCTCTCCCTATCCAGCCCATGAAGTCTAATTAGGACATGGGCATGGGAAAATGCAAATCTGAACACTCTTGCCACACAGCCGTATCAGGCAGCCAGAACTCTGCCACAGATGTGTATGTTCTATATAACTGAGTGCACAAGTACAGTGATTTCTACATCTCCTTGTCTCTTTCTTGCTTTTACTTAGAATTTGAGGGATTTCTGGGGCTGTTCTCCTTCTCATTGCACTACATTGTCATGCTGGTACTTAAAAGATGTACGCTGCACAAAATTCCTTAGAATAGCCTTAAGCTAACCTCTGCATGGTCTTTTCCTGGTCTGTTTGGTTTTTTATTATTATTACTGCTATTATTATTTCCTATTTAACTCCCTGCATTGTAATCCTCCTTTTAAAAACACCTCTTTTCTCTTATATCATTATTTTGAGTCATTAGAAATCATCTTTAGACAGCTAACACACAGAACAATTGATCCTAAGAAGATACCTGAAAGAAAGTCAGCAATCCCATGTAGTTCTTGTGTAGTTTGCACTGAACAGCCATAATGGCTTTTCAGTATTAAAACTGTAGCCAAGCTAAACTTGCTGTGGCCACAATTAATGCCTAGGCTTCCAAATTAGCAACCCTGGAGCAGACGATGCCGTGGAAAATTGTCACTGGCAAAAGCTGGCACCATAGCAAGGAAATTCTCAATTTGCTAGAAGAACAAATGCTCCACTGCTAGTGCTCACTGCGTGCAAAGGAAGAAGCAGGGGCTGATCTTTCCTTACCTTACAGTAACCAGAGAGAGACTCTCTGACAAAGCAGGATTTTTCCCCACCTTCCCTCCCACAGGAAGTGGAAAGCCAGCACTGCTGCATTGCTCAGAGGAAACCATTAACTGGAGTATTTCTCATGGCCAAAACTGTACAAGACCCTGGCAGATCACAAGCATGGGAAGACTAAAGCAGCTGTCTGGCCACGACCATGTTCAGGTTTCCCAGGGAAAGGGGAAATGCAATACTTGTTGATTATTAACCAGTTTGGGAGCAAAACCACCCAGAGAGAGAATCAGCTACACTGGTGCCACAATCCAGGCAATGGTGACCAGGCCCTTTTCACACAACTTCAAAGGGGTCTTCTCAAGATTTTTCAATGCTGTAAGCAAAAAAAATAACGTACTCCTCTCCTAAACAAGGGCTCCAGCAAGACAGGAGCAAAGTTTCAGCACGGTGCCCTGCCAAAACAGTGCTGTGCCACCTCAGTGACATCCAGGGTATCCAAGAGCACCTCGTGCCCCTCAGACTCCACACCACTGCTGACACACAGACGTCGGCACCTCCTCCCTGTCAGCCCTACTGGGGACGCATCAACCACGATGATGTTAAAATTAGAGGAACACTTGCTAGAGCAAGGTAAAACATCACCAAAGTCAGCAGTTGCCTGTCCCACTCTTGCGAGACTGGTGTGCAACCTACCGTGCTTCAGGAGCGGAGCTGGGAACAGAACACATCCACAGCTCAGCTCCCACTGACCACTGCCTGAGCTCTTAGTGCAAATACTGACAGGCTAATGCGCTGCTCAATAAATGGGAATAGGCAAGCCCCAGCAAACAGCTGTGCTGCCCATTCCCCCATCACCAGGGTCTCCATGGGCCATTAGCAACAGGAGGCACCTGGACATCAGCCCAGGCCATGAAATTCAACCTCGCCCCTACCTCAGTAACCATCCCCCACCAAAACCCTAACAGAGAAGGGAAAGCTCATGTCCCCAAAGCCATGCTCTCCAACAACAGGGAAAAACAAGCCCTTCCTGATACTATCAGCTTAGCACTCTCAACAAAACGTCCAACATTTTACAGGGCTGAGGCTGCCTCAACTTACCACACTGAACAGGCTTGGTGGTGCTCCTCCCTTGGAACCTCAAAGTGTTTCTCTGAAGTAAAACGTTTGGGTATGTGGGAAGGGGAAAAAACAGACCATGAGAATTAGATAGCCACAACATAAGATAAAAGCCTGTGGCTATAAGCATTTGGCCTTGCAAGTAGTTTCCACCAGCACCATTCCAAGTGCGTGAATATCTGCAGTAGGGATAATCCATTAAACTAAGCTGATCTGTCAGTGGAAAGGATACTCACCATCGTATCATTAAAGATGGGAAACAAAATACTTTCAGTACCCCACTAAAACAACCACAAAGCAGTTTACTAGCAGGAAAAATAAATGTCCTTCCACTTCCCAAGCTCTCTGGAGACTCTATGGCTTTCCAAAAACAAAACAAAAAGACCCTAAGAATGGTTTCCTTCAACGCTCAAAACACATTCCTCAGACCCAAAGGCCTGACTGCCAATTTAAATTCAAAGTGCTGCCAGATAGATGAGCTGAACTAGGGACTACTCTGCTCACTCCAGCAACCAGCAAAGTTGTGAAGCCATTGTCAAACTTTATTATCTACAGGCACATTGAAAACATCGCTATCATTTGAGTCTAATTTTCTATTATGATTATGCAGAATTTAGCAAGGTGTTCAAAAGCTACACCGATGCTGCAATGCTTCACCTTAGACAGATCTGGAGACCTACAAAATAATTCAGAAAAACCTAAAAAACCTACCATGCCTGTCTCTCCCACAGATACTAACTCTTTCATTCTTCCTCAGTTTTACAATACTTACTATCAATGTCCTGACTTCTCACTCCACAGGTTGCCTCTAAGTCGCTCTGCTAAGAGGTTTTCCTCTCTAAATTTCCTGCCCCACTGACCCCTCAGCCCAGCAAAAGAAACCTTTCAAGCAGAGCCCACTAGACCCCTCCAAACAACCAACTCTTCCACTGCTGCAGGGAACAGGGAAAGTTCACACATATCACTTGCATTCTGCTTTTAGTTTCAAGCAGCTAAGAAAAACTTGTCAAAGAGCAATTTTCCAAGGAGATTTTGTCATCTGAGCATACTTTTGAGCAAACATTTGTACACTGTTTGGCAAATTACTGTTACATTTGTGACTCTGACTCAGGTCCTGTTTGATCTGATTTATAAATACAGGTAATGCATACACCTTTGAAACAAAAGGAGCTAAGTGCTGTTAAGGAAATGCATCTTCCCCTTCCCATCCCTAATTGAGTACACAGCTGTTCACTTAGTAAATATTTATTTTTCGAGGGAAAAATCTGGGGTTTTTTATTTTTACACTTGTTACAAATAAAAATAAAAATATTGACAGAAGGTAAAAAGAGCAGAGTACTTAGAAAATTTACCCTGACACCAGGGTCACACAACTAACATAGCTATTTGTATGGCAGCAAGAGAGGAAAGAAAGGGAGGAGGGAGTGAGAAAAAATAGAAAGTGCCACCAATCATACTCATTAGGCAGCAGGGTCCCAATTAGTAATTTATCACACAGAGATAATAAGAGATGTGCTGGAAGGAAGCACGGCTGTAAGATGAAGGAGAGCTGAAACAGAGAGAGCAGCATTGTACAGTATGTGCAAAGTGGAAGCAGAATCCAAATTCTGAGTGCCCCAAAGGAATCACACTGAACAAAGAAACCCTACTTGAGGCAAGCACGTGATCTTACCCCCTCTGCCTGCAGACTTCAGATTAGTCATTAAGCCACTTTACATTCTCGGCATCAATAAATAGGGAAGTAACTCCACTCCAATAGCTAATTCAATTTCCATACAGAAAACTCATGTTTAACAAACAAAGTATGCTGATAGAGGATCTCAGCTTCCACAGCAGCAGTAGCTAAGAGGCTCGATAAAGAAATGTTTCTTCCTGAAAGCATTTTTCAGGTGAGCAGCTAATGGAATCTGTGCCTATATGCTAAAAGAGAAGAAAAAAGAGAATTAAATGGAGTGTTAAATAGTTAATGTAATACAGAATTAAGTAAACACCTCCAAGTAAGGATACTACCATGCTTACTTAAAATAGGCACAGTGGCCTTTGTTCAGTGCCATAGGGCCAAGTTTTTCCTCCTGTGACTGCTGATTTACAAAGGGCACATTCATCTCGAATACATAAGGGGTTTGCAGCAGTTTTCCTTCAAGAATATTGAATAGTATTACAACATATTCTAGGCTCAATTCTAATCTAAGTGACACAGCATGAAAGGGCTGCTCTCTGGAAAAAGACACAAGATGCTAAGGATGAACTTGGAAGTCACCATGGCAACTCCACAGGTTCCTTTCTGTTCACCTTCCAGGCGGTAAGGAGGTAAGGAAACTTCTTTCCACAGGAGCCACTAATATGCATTATGGTCGAAAACAGAAAAGGCCACAGCCTGTCTGCCACTCGTTAGGAAGAAGGTTTGCTCAAGGAAAGTCAATGCTAAAATAAAAACTTTAAAAAAAAAATCATAATTGTTGAGGAGTGTTTGGGAGGCATTACACACTCCAGTAAATCTCATTTGAAAGGTCAGGTGGTTCAGTAGCTGTCGGAGGCCCAAGTTATAGTGAGAAAAAAAAAGCCAGAGTGTGCCTAATTTGTGAACAAAGTCAGAATTAACCTTTAGGGTTTTCACTTTTATGAGCACCAAACATTGTTTGCAATACTTTCTGTCTTCCTGTTCGTCACAATTAATTTATCCCAGTGCTAATAAATCCTCTTTTCTTACACAGCCACACTACAATTCCAGCAGCAGCAGCTTAGGCCCAAACTTTTGACTTCATTTTACTGAAGAGAACAAAGGCTGATTTAACTAAATTTAAAGAGGGAGGAAGCCAGCAGCAATACAATACCTGCCTCTCACCACTCTTTAGAATGCCGCTGTGCTGTAATCACCAGTATTGTGTATGAGAATATGTTATTTTCACTGCCCAGCATCAAAGATCTATGCAGAAAACTGATAACTTTGAGAGTGTAAGAACTGGGAAGTATGAAAAAAAAAAAAAGAGACATAGTTGGACATGGTCTTAATCTCGAGCATACAAAAACTGTTCTTAAGTATTTGGGGGTTCATTTACATTCCTTCAACCCACCATGACCACAAGATTTTTAAGTAAACAAACACCTCTATATTCAGCTTTTTTCTTTTTAAATCAAATATTTAAACCTCCCTACTTCTCAGTTTCTCAAGTGCCTGAAAGCCCTATGAGTAGTATAAAAGCTACTGCAGTTTCAACTGGAGAAATCACTGTCAATGACTTCCTAGAAGGAACCACAGCAACTTTAACTTCAGCCATGAGATGGGGGAATACCTATACAACATAAATAAAGGGCCTTTACTACTTTAACAACAAGAAAAGTTTAACAAAGTAGAACTCCCATTTTCATGAGCTACTGTACAGCTACTTGCAAATTAGCAATTAAACATACATGAAAGGACAAAATCAGAGCTAATGCAACCCAGTGTACTTTGCTCATTTTTCTGAAAACTCTCTACTTTTAATCACCAGTAGCACTTGACGTTCTGCACCATATTTTGTAGAAACCTTTATTACAGTAAGCACTTCACTGCAGAGCTCTTAAATCACTATTCAGAAACACAGCAAAAAGTTACTCAAGCATTTGTACGCAAAGATTAGCATGGATTACCAAAACATGGATGAGCTGTTTTCTATTAAACCATTGGCAAGGACAACCAAAGCATTTGCAGAAAACCTTGCTCGGCTAATGGAGCTCAGAGAACCACATACCCCAAACAACCCAAAAGACAGCAGACACACCCGATAAACGACACATTTCTCTGCCCTAGCTTTCCTGGGTAAGGTTTTTTTTTTTTTTTCTAGAATTTCCCCACAAATCCAGACTGTCACCAGCACCAGGGTGGGTGACATGAGCAGCTCTAGCTGGGGCTAAGTATATGGCTGCTGCTCTGGGGGAAAAGGAAGGCAGCTCATCCACACCAGAGGACACAGGTTTATAAAACTCAATTATTCATAGAAGTATATACATACAGCTTATTCATTAAGATGGCAGTTTCCTTTTTCTTCTTGTAAACCAAGTCTGGAGATAGTATATGGGTGACTTTTCTAAAGGCACCACTACTTCCCTCTTCGCAGTTGGTTATTTGAAATAGACATATACATCTTTGTATCAATATAATCGCTTACACAACGGCTGAGGTCAAGTTAAAGGAGCTTGTTGAATTAAAAAAATAAAAGTGATGCTATTTCACTGTCGTAAGACAGTTTTTAGACTACATTGTGACATAAACACTAACATCACTGGGGACTCGAAATCCTAAATCTCTCAGACTGCGAAATGAAAGATTCGCGTTTTTTCACCCAGAAAACCCTCAAGTCCGCCACGCTCCCCGCGACTCCCGGCACGAG
>NW_008631667.1:0-705 GCF_000691845.1 Merops nubicus
GCTTTAGTTGAAATTATTATCTTCATTGAAGTTATTATTTGGCTTCCCTGCTGTGTATATGCAAAAACTTAAAAGCTTCAGAGTATGAATTCTATTTGTGTGTTCTCTGTTGTGCCCCTGCTCATCTTGCTCAATAATTTCAGCTGTTTTCCAGGCAAGCTGTGCATCCTACATTCTGTTGGAGGAACTGTAATTAGAACTAAGCCTCGTATAAGTTCATTTTTCCATGCCATCATCTTTATTTCGCTTTGTATAGGATTTCTGGGTCTTCAAAACACAATAAGCACATCTCATGGCAGATATTTCTCTTTTGTGCTAGAAAGAAGAAATGTTTTCCATGTATGTTTGTAGCAATAGATTTATAGATGAATAAATTTCAAGATCTGAAGGCCAACTTTATGTAGTGCATAATGCCAGGCAATGACTTGTCCCCACTTGCACAACCTCATTCCTGGATGAGAGATTACCTGTTTGAAAGTAATCCACTAGTTATTTAAATATTTCAAAAGGTGAAGAACCTACTATACTTTTTGAAAATATTTTTCTATAACTGCTCCAGTGGTTGAAAATCCATGCCTTATTTTAATTCTGAATTTCAGCTTCTCATCATCCTGTCTTGTTATGCTGTCTCTTCATTTAAGAAATATGGTGGAAATTTATGTCCTCTTTGGTAAGTTCTTCTCATGGTCCACTTGAGTGAAACAC
>NW_008631668.1:0-6453 GCF_000691845.1 Merops nubicus
CTTCCGAGCTCTTCTGCCAGCTTGAAAAGGGACACCGAGGGAAGTGCTCGGGGTCCTAAAAGCGGAACCTAAATCCGTGCTGGGAACCGAGATCGGTGTTGTGCAGACTGCCGGGGCTTGGCGCGATGGTGTGTTTCGTGCTCAAGATGCGGACTTCTAACGCAGTCACGGGGGGAGGGCTGGATAGTGACGACTCTTTACGCCCTGACCTCTAAATTCTGCTGCCTGAGCGGAGCAGGCACCCCACCACACCCCCCTGTGTGTTCCTGCTCTTTGATGCAGCAGCAGGTGCCCTTTGGTCTCCCCCTCCAACAGGCCAGCGCCTGCCTGCTCCAAGACCCAGCAGCTCCTCTGCCTGCAAAATGTGGTGCCTGAGAAGGGCAGGTCCTAGTCACCTGAACCCTCAGTGTTCCCTGGCAGTGTGAACACCTACTTTGGGCTTGGCCAGTCCTTTGTTGAATCCTGATGAGGCAACACATGGTTTTCCCTCTCCATGTCCTGAAAGTCCTGATCTCTGTGTGCTCCAATGCATCACACAATTGCATGGCAGAGCTGCAGATCTTTAGGTCTAGCATCTGGATTCTGCTGACTTTGCTAAAACCACAGCCCACAGACTACACTATGGCATTGAAGGCACTAAGTATTTTGTTTTCCTTTTCCAATGAGAGCATGGATCCTATATATCTGACAACCAGAAGGATTAATTTTTATTTAATGTCTTTTAGAAGAATCAAACATAGGTTTGCTTTTTCATATCCTACATGCTTGGATGTATACATCTTTGCCAGATCTTTTGGAATAATTCAGATCAAAAGTTTCATGATAGATAATCAAACTGTACATATATATTTATATACACCAGGTAGGCATAATGAAAAAGATGAGCCTATGCAGGTGACAGAAAGAGTAAAATATAATACAGGCATTCCTGCACATAGCAATAGGAGTTCTGATGAAAGAGAAGAAAACAGTGATTTGAGGCCGGTCGTGGTTTACAACCATAACTAAAATGATGGCATTAAAGCATTCTGGGGGTTGGCTGAAGCCATGGCAGGAGTGTGGTTTCCCATGAGCCAAGCTCTCAGCAGCCCTGAGCTGCAGCCCCCGGCTTTGACCACAGCTTGCTGTGCTTGCTGTCCTCTGCAGGAGCGGCGTGAGCCGCCCGCCGCCGTGCCGCCTGTCCCGGGCGGAGTCGGAGCTCCGGTGCCGCGTCCCGGGGGGGAAGCTGTGCAGTGACAGAGGCAGATGTGAGTGTGGGGTCTGCATCTGCCAGGTCACCGAGTTGGGCAAATACTACGGGCCGCTCTGTGAGTGCCACGACTGGGTGTGTGAGACCTACGATGGGAAGATCTGTGCAGGTAAGGACGCGTTACGGTGACAGTAGCTTGGAGATTGCGTTTGTGCATTACACCCAGAGATAGGCTGGGAACACAGCACACTGACACGGCGGGCCCACAGTTACGTACGTGCTCCTGAACCAGGACTTTAGACAGGATTGTGGACACATCCAAGGATCTCACCAGATTAAAAGCTATAGGTCAAATGTGTCTGCCATAAAGATCAGACTTTGCCCAGGGTGAACTTCATCTGCAGCAGGGGCAAAAGCAAGAGCTGCTTTGGGTTGGAGGCTCTGCAAGCTGTGTTCTGTGTATAATACAGGGCACAGTATTGCTTGTGTTTGTCACATAGCATTGTGGCATTTGATCTGCTTGCCTAATGATGTCATATGGTACCCACCAAGGCTTTAAACTATCTCTAAACAATCAGATTTGTCCTGTAATTATGTACCACACTGAGGGTGTATAAATATGAAAATTCATTTTTTCTCTAAGTAATGATAGTGCTTTCCAAATAGAGACTTTAAACAATGTAATTATGTTGTAGTTTCAGACATTTCCCTAGTGACACTGTATTCTTGATTGACAGCTGAAATAATGTACATTTCTGTGACAGGATTTAGTCCTTGCCAGTTGCTGGAACACGTCACTTGGTTTGCATCTAAACATTATCACTCTTTCATCTTTCCAGCTGTCTTAAGTTTCTGGGCTATTTCAGTGAGATTTTGGATTTTTTTTTTTTCTATTTTTTTAAGCAGCTTAGAATAGGATTTTAGAAAAAAGCAGAGAAGAAATGCCATCACATTCCTAAGGGGATTCAGTCTGGAGCTTGATGAAAGGGGCCAGAAGGATACTTCATTTCTAGCATCCCTGCTTCAACAGCTTTACCAGATTCACACAAACGTGTCATCTTTTCAAGCCAAAAACTGCAATTAGGTCAATGGGAATGTTACAGGAATTCTCCTAGTAAGAGGATAATACAAATTCATTCCAGCAGTGGGTTTGGAAAATTTAATAGGAAAAAAAGAGCAACTTATTTTAGCAACAACGTAGCTAAGAATATGAAGTCCAATAATAACATGAAAAGATCAAGGATGGGATTATGAGAAAAATATTTGTATTTGGCACCTATGACTTGAGAGTTTTGTGGAGAAACTGATTTATACATTCTCTAGCCAGCCGTGTTAAGTGCAGTTGCATTGAAATACCAGGGGTCCAACAAACATTTCAATGCTTTGCTGTCCCAAATGTGAATTTTCTGATTGATGGTGTGATTTCAGTATGCTTGATGTTGTTGCTGGGATAATTGTATAAAGTGAAACTGAAAACTCCATCAATTTTAATATTCTGCTACAAACTGCACTATTATGTTCCTATTACTGTTATGAGCGGCGGCTGCAAATTTTGCCAGTGCTTTATTGGAAAGGAGTGCTGACAGGATAAACAAACCCAAGAGATTTCTAACAATATTTAGCTTTTGTGTAGCACTTCATGAAGCAGTTCAATGATGTGAATGTTAAGTGATTAGATGGGGTTTTTTTAAAATTTTTTTGTAGTTGTCACCTTTTGTAATTGGAGTATTGAAGCCACATTACCACTGAGATGTCAAATAATTTAAATTCACTCTTCTGGAAAAAAAAAAAAAAGTAAAAAATTCAGAACAAGCCATGAAGAGGGAAGCAGCTGTAAAAGACTGATGAGTTTTGCTTGTTTGGTTTGTTTTTTTGACAATGGTGCTGAAAAGTCCAGCTGACTTTGTTGGAGACCAGGGCTGCCCAGTACTTCAGGAGTACCCAGGTACCAGGTAACTCCTTCAGGGCTGGGACATGGTATCTGGATCTGGGTGGTGAAACTCCTCCTTTCGGGCTCTGCCTTCTGCCCTCTTCAATTTTCCTCCATGTTTTCAGTCACTTAACTTTAAGTTGTGTGTATATGAGAGGAAAGTAGCACAGAAAAGATGGCCAGATCTAGTATAACTGGCTGGAGACTGGTCCTTGTGTTGTATGAATAACATCCCCCCTCACCCAGACATTCAGTGACCTGCATCTTCTGATGTTTCTTGACACTATGCCACCAAGCTGATTTCCCATGTATGACATACTTCCCTTTCTTTGCATTTTTGAGCACATTTTTTAGCTTGATGATGAAATTTAGTTTCCTCCAGGTGAACAGCCAGAATGTCTTACTGCCGTTCTGTTCCTGTTTTTTGCTTATTTTTTTTTTTTTTCTATTTTTATCCTGGTATTTGCTGTTGCATTTCATTGTGGGTCTTTCCTGATAAGTGCAACAGTAACTGCTGACTGATAGCACATGCAGAAGTTCTAGGCACTGATGCATAGAATATTCCTCTAAAGATCCAGGGTATTTGAGATTAATGCTGTTTCAAACAAGCTACTTTTCAAGCTGCCAGAGTGATGCCTTTTTCAAGTGACTGATGTCTAATCACTGATGATGTTCATATTCAGAGTTGGACGGGCAGAGCCGTTTGAGTCCCAAGTGCCAAAGATAACTGTGTTTCCCTGCCAGTCAGTTCAGCCATACCTACACTTACCTCTCCTGTCCAAAGCTAAACAAAATACTTAATCACTCCATAATGCAGCTCATTATCTTCAAGGCACATTCTGGGTCAGATTCACTTTCTGGACCAGTTGTTGGACACCCATATTCTGAACAGGCAAGGCTTGAAGATAAAGAAGATGTCCATCTGTTTATGATTTACTTTTTCTTATCACATTGTATAAGCAATGGGAAAGACATTATGCCATGAGTAATGAAGAAGGGCAGATAGAAATGTCTCTGTCCTTTTAGTCTCCCTTGAGACTTCTCTGCTGTATTTCTCTTCCATGATGTTTCCATGTGTTTTAGAGGGAATTCTGATATTTGTTTTTCCTTTTTATCCCACTGAGATTGATAAAGCAATAAGAGTCTCTTGTCCTCTTCAGTGACCTTTTATCTTCCTGCCCTATCATAGGGTGTAGAGGAAAGAAGAGCAGAGTCCCAGTACTGCTCTTCTCTTGTCAATGTTGGTGACACCTTTATTTTGTCAGTTTCTGCTGATCTTCACAGAGGTGAGCTAAGAGGAGAAAGACTGAATCAAACACTGAACTGAAACCCCAAAGGATTTAAGGTTCACACAGAGCAGACAATATATTTGTTGCTCTTTATTTGCAGGTAGTAGTTTTGACCTCACAGTTTCATATTGCCTCAGGCTTTCTTAGTGAAAGTGAAGTTTATGTTTTGTGCAGAGGAAAGTGGAATGAAGCACTAATTCCTATTACATTGTTACTTGATACCTATTTTTTTCTGTGGTTTTGCGATATAGAGGAATTCTAATGATTTTTTTTTTCCCTAGTTAATCTTTTTTAATGCTCCTGTGATTAATGAAGAAAAAATAAACCAAGCATAGACTTTGGTGGCCAGCTGTGGTGAAAACAATCTGGTTGTTCGTAGAGCAGGGACCAGGGAATTTGCCAGTTGAGACATAAGACAGTATGATTGCACTGCTCATAGGTGGTGAGATCAAGAGGCAGCTACAATTCAGTGAGAGCGTTGCAGAGAGAAACACATGAAGAAGGTTCTTCTTTGCTCAGAACTATATTAATTGTCTTTGTTTTTCCATAGTTGTTAAGAATTTACTAACATTTTTTCTTTCAAACTGAAATACCTTCTATATGTACTGAATGATAGTGGCACTAGGTGATTTACCACTGCCATGAGTGGTTGCTGGGGGATTTTCGTTGCCACTGTTCAGGCCAGTGAAAGTTTTTTCCTTTTCTTTCTCCAAAGCTGTAGTTGCTGTAAGTTCTCTATACCTATTTTAAGATTAATTCAGTATTATAATGGCAGTGTTAGTCATAGGTTTCCACAACCAGAAGTGTTATAGTTATGTGAAGGACAGAAAGATATCAGTGCCATTGTTTTCCACTCTATAAGGCTTTAAACTAGACAGAGAACACAAGCAAAAAATTAAATTGGTAAGTATTTGATGTAAAAACACAAGATAAATGTGGATTAAAGTATCGAAGTAATATGTAGTTATGAATCTGTGTGAGTTTATTTGATATAGAGCCCTACATATCAATTACAGAGAGTCAGGAAATTGAGAATGGAATTTGGGGAACATTTTGAGCTGAGAACTGCTCTTTGCACAAAAGCTGAATAGCGTTTTTGGGCAAGAGCTATCTCCGTCAAGTTGGAAATGCTCTAACAACTGTCCCTTTGTATTCACACTGAAGAGATGTCTGACACGCTGATTTTTCACTGAACAGCATTTCTTGCTAAAAGTGTGAAGAAAAGCCAGCCTTTGACCTGCATTGATTGCCATTTGATCCCAAGTGAAATTCAAAGCCCTGGATTTAGAGAATAGGTGTAAGCCTCTTCTTCAACCGAGGCCACATTTGCAAAGATTCAGTAGTAGCACAGTTGGTCATTGGAGACACAGCCTCCTAAAAAGAGCAAGTTAAAAACAGGGCAGGAGGCTACCGATGAAAATGGAGGTTGCAGGTCTTCTCTGACCTGGTTTATGTTAGTCTGGATTTCATAACTTGGCTTAAATGACATTTTCTCCTGGAGCAGGGGCTGGTAGGTGTGATAATAGCATACATATTCGTCTCAAAACAGGTTTCCCAGGTTCTAGTAGAAGTGACACTGTGATAGCACAGACCTCATTGCAAACTTATTGCCTGGCTACATGCATGAGATCCTGGCAGACTTACAAAGCACAAGCTAAAGCCCGTATTATTCTCATCTTTATGCTGTTGGTACCTGATCTAGGTAAACTCGAGCAGCCTTTCATACACCTACAATTGCTGTAGTTTGAAATGCAGCATGTACTTTCATAGCAGTGCTGACTGAGGCACAAAGAGCCAGCTCAGAGAGAGGCACTGCAAGGGAAATTACTGGAAGGGAAGCACTTTTAAAATATCCTGTTAAACAACTTGTGGCTAAATGCCTCACCCTCATTTTGAGCACCTTTAGTCCTTTGTTCCTTTCAAATTGAAGCACTCATCTGCAGATATTACTCATTGAAAACGTGTGCTAGTTTAAAAACTAAAAGTGTGTACCACTGGGCATGTGGAAGGAGAGGCTTTTTGCATCACCTGGCAGAGCAGGCATG
>NW_008631668.1:6484-10969 GCF_000691845.1 Merops nubicus
CCAACAACAAAACAAGGGGGAGCAGCAACTCCTTCACCTTTTGCCCCTTCTTTAGACTGGGGTCACAAGCTCATCTGTTGTAAAGAAAAAGCAAACCTTTGTGCAAGCTTTGACAATGTAAATAAGTGTTAGGAAGTGGTTTTGAATTTTTATGCTATTCACAGACAGATAATAAAGTGAAGTCTTTATTTATTTGAAAGCGTGCCCTTTATGTGAAAAACCTTTCACACACTGAGCCCTTTATGTTTTATTATCATCAATATGGAAAAGATATGGATGACAGAAAATAGGTGATGTACTTAATGTTACAGAAGAACATAGTAATGATCTTACCTGCTTCATGTGGGGATGGGTTTGAGTAAGCATTCTTACAACAGCCTTTGTCAGACAAACTGACTAGCTTGGTAAGATTTTCTGTGCTTATTTAAGTTCTGTTGTTGATAGGTAGTCCTGTAAATAGCTTCAAACCATCCATCACCTTCTGCTGCTGGACCGCAGACCTTTCAATGCAGGTGTTCCCAGGTAGTTTGTCTGAGACATGGAACATGCCACTGATTAAAAATGTTTCCATGAGCTTTTTCAGGAAGAAAGAACACATTGCTAGTGATGCCCTAGAAAAAAAAAGGCAATTGAGGCCTAAAAAGGACTGGTGCTTCACTTCCATGCAAAGACAGACCCCAGAAAATATACGTCATACTGGAACTTACCACTGTTCTAACTGGAGCATGTGGTGGTGGAGGAAGGCCACGTTATTTTGTGAGGTACCACACTTGCATGACTGGAGTCAAATCTCCTTTGGAGCTGGAAAGACTATGAAGAACAAGGCAAAGGTAAAGGAGTTGAAATTCTTTAAGGGTTTTTATTTGAGTTTTCTAATTTGATTTCTTTGAGGCTTTTACTTTTTTCTAGAAAGTCAGGATTGTTTTGGTCCTTGCAAGCCTCGCTCATTGCAATAATTCTAGATTCAAAAGCCACATATCCAGACCCAATGAGGCATGTTTTTCTCCACTGCTGTGTTCCATGTCTGAGTACATAATGAAAAAAAAGGATGTTCTTTAAAAAAATATTTTAAAAGGCTATTTAAAAGCTTCCTTTCCTAGTGATGGAGTGAGTCTTTATATGCGGAGAAGGGTTTGTGAGACCTCCTTCACTCTTCTGCCTGTTCACCTGAGTAGCAGCAGTGATATAATCTGGGGCATTTTCTTGCGAGTGGCTTGAAGAGTGGCAGTCAGAGACGTTGGAGGCATATCTGGGGCATTTTACAGAGAAAGTGACTGGAATTGCCAACTCTGACACTGGCAGGAGTGAGCTAAGTCATAACTTTGTCATTTGGAAAATGTTACAGCCAAACCCTACTGCCTTGGCAGCAGCAGACGTTGTATCTGGAGCACCTGGTCACAGTACTGTGTCCGTGGGGGTGATGCTGGGGAAGGGGAGAGGCATGAGTGGGCTGCAGGAGAATCTTCTCAGCCTTCCTCAGTCATGCTTTTTCTGTCTGCTCCTCTGCTTCCAGCAACTCCAGTCCAGCCTTTTAAACCAGGTGGTGTCAAGCATTTTACACTGGGGATGTCAGGTCTCATGATCCACAGTTAGAGAGTACTGAATGCAAAAATAGATCTCTTAAAGTATTTTTCCTGGTTTGCATGCAATTTCCATTTTATTTTAAAGGATGTATTGAAGTTATTTAAATCTTGAATATTTGTGCTTGACAGTTAAGAAATGCTAAATCTGACTCTCTACCTCTACTGAAGAGTCCCATGCATTTGCACCATGCTATCTTAATTTTGTATTATTATGGCTTTCTCCAGTGCCTCAGTGCTTCAGTGACAGCAGGGAAATGGTTGCTTCCCGACATGTAAAATGGTTTACTTTGCAAACTTTACAAACTGTAATGTTCACAGCATCCAGCTCTGATACACACTTTTCTTTACAATTCTCGTGACAGGTTACTAGAAGGTATATATTTTTCTTCTGATATTGAAGAGAGGGGAAACTGAGGGTCAGAGATAAAAATATGCCTCCTGGTCATCTTAGACTGCTACTAAGACTCAGAAGAGAGCCCAAATATCTGAGTCCAGCTCAGGGATTCTCAAACCACTTATTGTCCAACAGGTGCAAGAATAAAATGTGATAGTATGAAAATTGTCCACAAAGGCTGTGTCATAAAAACTTGATGTTTTGTTTTGTTTTGTTTTGTTTTTCATATTCAGATGGTAAAAATAGTATTTAATTGAAATAAAAGCCATGTATTCCTTTTCCAAAAAACTGTCTGTGCATTACAATCATCTACCAAATTGTTGAATTCTTTGTGTTATTATCGAGTGAGAGCAGATTTGATTTGTAAGAAGATTATAAAAAAAAGTTGACAACTGCAGGTGCAGTGACATACTTGGTAGACTGTGCTCCATAGAACAGTCTTCAGAATGGTGTTTTGGAGAGTCCTGCTTTGAAGGCTTATTGGAGTTGTGACCTCTCAGTTGAGTAACAGGGAAAAACTGAAATGGAGAACGGCAATCAATTTCATTTTATGAGCCTGCTTGTAGAAGGTCCCAATTGTGCTGAGCAGTGACAATGTCATGACAAAAAAGCCATGGAAGAACACATTGCAGTGTGGTTCCCCTGAATGCTTTTGCAGAATTGTGCCTTTTAATCACTAGATGCTTTACATGTGAGAAACCACTTGTTCAGGTTCTCAGAACATAATGATCTGCACTGACTTGGGTTTGCCTCAAGCAGTTTTTAAACTAGAAAGAATAGTGACAATGAGTTAGTTGTACAGCTGTAGTCTGAATTGCAGCAATAAGCCTGAGACCTTCTGATACAGATTCACAGAAGTCAATATTACAGATTTACTTATCTTTTTGTGTGGTGCCTTTGTAGTCAGGTAAGTTCTGTGGGAAGCAGATATCCAGTAAGAAATTTATTTAAAATCAGAAAATAGTCTTGAAGCATTTCATTGGAGTACTGTTGTACAACTGGTATTTCTGATGACCATCTTTGAAAGATTTTTGTTTAATTCTCACTTCAGTTTCAAGCTACAGATAATCCTCACTACAAACACAGTAAATGTAATGAAGCACAACGCCCAGTCTGTGCTTAGAAAGAGATTCATGTGCAGCTGTCACTCAAAGAAAATTGCCCATCATGTCCAGAAAGGGCAGCTTCTCTAGATGGGAACTGAGAATGTAGGAGCAGTTGCAGTTCAGTACAACTGCTCTTCATTTATTTGAAATATTTCTCCAATATTTATCTGTCAAATATTAGTCAGTAAATATTTGTCAAATATTTATTTGAAATACTCTCCAATTGTCTACAGTCTGTGTTTGTAGAAATCCTTTTATTTAAGGCAAAATGCCTAAGTTTTAGTTTTGCATTTATACTTTATTAAAAAACAAACAAACAAACACACAAAAAACCCCAACCAACCAACAACAACAACGAAACAGTTTTAGCTGGCCTAGATCTCATTTAGTTTCTTAAGTCTGGCTGATTTGGCCACTGCAGCTTAACCAAAGGCTGGCATGCTCTGGAGAGCTTTTTGAGCAACGTTTTTCCTGCTTCTGTTACTGAAAATCCACCTGAGAACTTCCCAGAGCAAGACACTGTGTAACCTGTTCCTCCACGATCCCCAGAGTGAACTTCCCTTTTCTGAACACATTCCTTTCTCATTCCCAGGGCCTTAGGGCACCATCTTACAGTGGGAGGGACTGGTGCATTTCCTGCTACCTTTTTTTTCCCAAGACTGCTTATTTGAAACATAGAGCTGAAATGTTAGACCATATCATTGGCATTGTTTGTAAACTGCTTTCCTTTGTATGTGGCTTCTTCTAAAGAGGGGGGCTTAACTATGGCATAAATTTGTCTATCACTATAAAAAATAATTATACAAAGTCTTTTCAAGATTTATAATGCTTAATTTCCCGATAGCTTCATGTATGTGAAGCGCAAATACAACAAAAAATTGGATGGAGATGGGATTGGCAAAATTACTAAACCTCAGTCGTGTACTTTGTTAGATTTAGGAGTGGATCCTGTCACTCATCTCTACTCTTCAGGTTAAAAAAAATGTTTTAATAAAAGCAAATGATGTGGCTTGTTTTTTTTAATCTAAACAGAAGCCTGTTTTCTCCTGACATAAATCTAATGAAATCAATACAGTTATGCCAACAGAGAATCAGTCTCACAACATTTTTCGCTTGTTTGAACAGAATCTCCACTTAAAAGCAGACAAAAGTACAACAGCATCATGCAGCCCCTGTCATTTACCTGCAAATGGTAACGGTAAAAAAATAATAACAGTATTGAAATCTCCAAAGTTTTGAATGCTTTTAAACTGGACAACATTTTATGTGACTTTCTGGTTTGATTTTCTTTTGTGTATTGTAACACTTTGAAGAGCTACATGATACTCAGTGGTAGCTTGACAGGACATACGCCAAAATAAATTTTCTCCAGATTGGCAGAGTTGATCAGCAGGACTGCGAC
>NW_008631668.1:11000-13557 GCF_000691845.1 Merops nubicus
TGAAAATGTTCTGATAAATGAAAACCAGTATTTCAAAGAGTTAGACTGCTATATTTATTAAGGAATTAGTTTCACTGACAGAACTAACCCAAGTTTTATTAAATGGTCTGTTGATTTGGAAAGTCATAATAAAATTAAGATTTTGTAATTGGATGAGCAGAGTTAAGTGTCAATCCCCTCTCCTTTCACCATCTTAATGCTTTGGTGTGTGAGTTCTGTAGGATTTTGTTTTGTAAGTAAGAAAATTCCATTTAGAGTGCAACTACTAGTTGGTTAAACTCATGTCTGCTATGCTTTCATGCAGGCTACAAGAGATTTTAGTCACAGATACTATCCAGAAAATATAGCATGGTTTCCATATAAGCAGTTTCAAAGAGACATATCACATGAGATTTTTTTTTAATGCAGTTCTTGTGAGATATCTTGCAAGGCTATATCTAGGTAATACAGTGACTGCAGAATTCCTTTTTTTTCATGGGTGCCTATAAAAGGAATTCATAGTTAGAGGTTTTTAAAATAAACTCGCTTTGCCTGAGACTTCATTTATCAAGCTCTTTGAAAACAAGCACATAGTTCCTCCAGCCCTTCCTATGGGCTTCTAGTCCTGTGGTTTTCAGGGTTTCAAGTGCTGTCTTGACTTTTCTTCAATCTTTTCTGTATGACTAGTAGCTTCAGCCTCACTTTGAATATTTTTGATATCTCCAATTGCCAAATTGTCTTCCCTAATTCCAGTTCCTGTTCTCAGTCTTTTCAGCTTTTTAAGTGGTCGCTATCTGGCCCAATTCCCTGGCACTGCTCTTCACAGGTTTCCTTATCCATTCCTTTGGCTCATCAGCTAACACTTTCCAAGAGGACCTGGGTGAAAGTTAGACCCACTTTGGCTCTTTTTAAACTTCCTGGTGGCTCTTTCTCAAGCCAATGATCCCTGCTTTCACACTTATTTTCTTAGAAAACTGTATTTTCTGCCCTCATAGAAATTAAAACACAGTTGTATGAAATTAAATACCATTTCTTAGCACATACTTTAGTCATGAGGGTGTTGTTCAGTTGTTCAGGCTCCTGGTAGAATATGAATCTAAACCACAGAACCCTTAAAATAGGCATAAGTCAGGAGAACACTGCTGTATCATCATTTCTTCCTGCTTCACTCCTTTCTCCTTCCTGGAGTAGGTGGCACAGCACACTAAAATTTTACAGTATATTTTAGTTACTCCAAATTATCTATCTATTCCTTCTCTTATTCCCAAGAGAGGGAATGTTTCTGGCCATAGTAAAAAACCTTGTCTTTGGGAGACTGTGGAATCACTGTTACTGGCGGGCTCAAGAACAGATCAGGCAAATATCTTTCAGGAGGGATCAACACAGGCTTGTTTGTGCCTCCAGGCACAGAAGTGAACTAGGTGATCACTTCCAGAGGTCTCTTTGAGGCTGATTTTCTTTCATGCTGCTGTGAAACCTGTGCTCGATATGGTGTTCTGCCTTAATGAGGAGGATCTGTGGTAGTATAATTGCAGGTTTTGGCATGCTATTAAGTTTCTGAATATAATAATTTATTGAAAGGGATGCATACCCTTTGACTTTAATACTTTAAGACTAAGAACTTTCATCTTTTGCAGTGTTTATTCTTTATAAAATGGATCTGTTTCAAATTTCTGAATGTCCACATTTCTAAATGACCATTACCAAGTCTCTAAGCAGGAACGTTCCTGGGAACAAACTTGCTTGTTGAAAGTTTAAGCATCTTTTCAAAAGAGAGGCATAAATTAATGATTTCTAGAGGTAAGACTGACTTTTGTAACAAGTTCACAGTCATGGAAAACAATTTTTATCCAAAGTTTGCATTTTGATGGAAAATTAACAGTGGAACAATTAACAGAAACATTTCTATTCTTTTTTTTTATTTGCTTTGTTTAAACAAATGGATTCTTATTCTACAACTGACCTTATGGATAACTGGTAAAATGTGCAAAACAATAAGGGAAAGGGAATGATTGCCCTACAGTTTGATGTAGGATAATATAGACCATGTAAAAATATATATCCTAGAAGCTTCTTAGCCTTGTTGGCTTCATTAAACAGCAAATAACATAATTCCTACTTAAACAGGAACTACATCTGTTCCTCATTTTTCACTGGAATTAAAGATGTAAATATGTTTTGTCAGATAATGAAAAAAGAGTAGCAGATAGTATTACACTGCTAATAAATTTATAGAAACAGGTCAATTTTTTAAGTACTGCCATGGGGATAGGCATGCCCTATATTGTCTCAATGCAATATCATAGCCTCCAGAAAGTTAATTATTCTTGGATAGCAATGAACTGAACCCTGTGTTGGTAGCTGAAAACATTGCCTAGATTGATGACAAGTCAAAAGATGTTGCTGTTGTGGGGTGCAACACTTCTATCAACCTGATTTCTTTCCTATCAATGGGGATTAGGGAATTGCTCCTACTGTTGCTTTCTTCACCTTAAAGACACCCAGCTCTATGCAGGGTAGTGCTATATATACAGCATACAGCACAAGTCTGTATGAACTTTTATTCATCCTCTTTCCC
>NW_008631668.1:13588-28618 GCF_000691845.1 Merops nubicus
ACATTGCCTAGCCACATGGTCTCCATCACTCTTCTTATGCATATTTGCAGGAAGGATATGGGGAGTTCCACCCCCACAGAGAGCTTCCCAGTCTTCTACTTTTCTCATGTACCCAAAAAATATGAAAACATTGCTGCTTAACTTCTCCTTTAGCCTATTGTCCCCCATATCCCTTTAGACGAACCCTTCATGGAGCTATGTTTTCATCTTGCTGATATTGTGTCATTCGTTGTTGCTGATGAGAAGTGGATTTCAGGTGCTGCTGTAAGGGAAATACCTGCATTTCTGGACAGTATATTCTATAAAACCAAATAACCTTGCAGCGGTTCAAGCTTTTCATTTGGTTAGCCTCAGAAGACAGTGCTTTTAGAGGGTGACGTTACTTCAGCTGTAACTGTGCCACAGAGTTGTCAACTTGCAAGTGTAGTGATGGATGTTGTTGATGAAGAGTCCCCTAATGTCCTGGCATAATGGACTTGCCCACCGTACACTATTCTTCCCCTTTTGCTCTGTCTTTCCTCCCCATGTGAGTCACATAAGTGGTTTTAAATGTCTTTCAGTGAGTCATAGTATTGCTGATGGATAGTTTTGCTAATTCTGTCCCTACTTTAATGTCACTATATAAAGAGTTTCTTTGCTACCTAAAAGCTAACATTTCATTTGGTCATCTACTTGACACGTTTATAATAAGTACTTGTTTTCCTTAAGCGCCTTTTTATTTTTTTTGTCATAGCAGTGTCAAAACCTCAAGCTTTTATTTGTATTCTGAACTGTCAGTTTGAATTTCTAAATCCTTTTTCAAAAATGGATCAGACTGAGTGTTACATTGGCTGCATACCTCCTAAAGCCTTCTGGCAAGCATCAGAAGCCAAGAGTTCCTCTCTGCTGTGGCTTATTGCTAGGCTGAAAAGGAACCAAAACGCACATAGGAAATTTAATGTGGTGAAAAGGAGAAGAAGAAAAAGATCGACGGTTGGAAACAAATGCAAAGGCTTTGTATACAGGCAGCAGTTGGAATGTATGAGACTGCATGAAGTACAAAGTGTTCCTCGGAACAGGAAAATGTAGGTCTGTTATAGCAGCCACAGTTTTTAAATGGTGAATTAATTTTGTGATGGTAACATTCATAAAATTCCTAGCCCAGTGGTCTCATTCAGCCTGCCAATAAGGAGAGAAATGCCTGGAGACACCATGCACATGTTATAGAGAGGAGATGCTAAGCTGACTGATGACAAAAATTGATAGGGAAATACTAACATCTTTTTAAAAGCGATGTTTCTATCATGGCATTTAAATCTTTTAAGTTTGAAAACTAAAACATGCTGTCCAAGTACAGTGGAGTGACTTAGCAGAGCATCGCTATCTAAACACTGAGTCATGCTTCTGGTTTCTATAGAGACAAATCAATACATAGTCATATTGATTTTTTTTATTTGTTTTGAGAGAGAAACATTAAAAACAAAGATTCCTTGTGCTTTAAATGGAATATAAAAATCCATACTGCTTTTAAGTACCGTCTGTTCTGCTGCTTTCGCATGCAATTTTTCTGTTCATACAGCGTGTACGAACAAGGGCACACTTTGAAGTACCTGTCTTTCAGACAGTTCCAGAGGTAATATAACAAGTTCAGATGTGTCAAGAGTTACTTAGCATGTAAATATGTCTTGAAACCATTTTTTGTCCTTTGCAAGATGCCCAAGTTATGCATTCAGCATTCAATTAATATTTTCTGCTACTTTCCAAACACCTAACGGTAGGATGCTCTATAGAAGGTTCTCTGCAGATAGTGTGCTGTTGGTCCAACTCGCAATTTCTGTGGCTTCTCTTAAATATATTTCCACCTGTGTTTTAACATGGCTGGGAAATGTACTCACTTTTGGTGTTTTGCAAAGAGCCTAAGAAGACTGATTTACAAATCTGGGGGAAAGAAAAGTGATAGGGAGCTGTGCAGTCTGCTGAACAGATTTGTGGGCAAATGATTTTAACTAATATTGTCTTGAAGTTTCAAGACATATTTTTTGGTTCCTGATTAATGAGATTTGTCCTCAGAATCCCACAAGGAATTGTGCAGTTGGTAAATGAACAGGGAATTGACAGAAACATTGATATTGGAATAAATGCTATCGAGAAAGCCTAGATGCAACAGTTCATCCTAGAGGATGATCAGGAGGATTTCATCAGAGGATGAAAGAGAGGATTTCATCCTAGATGATGAAATGAGAAAGAAGTAAATAGGCATAGATACATCTGTTAATAACTATTAGAAACAACAGTCATTTTGCTTCATTACTTTGCCTGCCTGCATAACTTCAATTACTTTGCCTGCAGTGTTTGTAGTGGTGGTAGTGAAATTGGAACATGCAGATGGGATTTAGGCAGAAATAGCAGAGGGTACACAGGCATTTGTTTTTCAAGCAGCAGAAATGACATGGTTAGGAAAATTAAACTTCAGGAATATTAATATCAGCTGTGCTGAGATAGCATTTCCAGCCTCTTCTTACCACTACTATTGACAGTAGCTGTCTTTGTGTTACAATTTTGATTGTATTGCACACTCAACACTATAGGCAGACTTAACTTCATGATCAAAAGAGGAATTTCAGTGCTCCTTCCTGAAATTCAGCTGTACTCCCCACCAGGAGTTCACCAGATGTCAGGATAAACCTTTTTTTTTTCCCCCCACTGTTGTGAAAAGTGCTAGTTCTTGTGGTCAAGGGGAAACTTTGACAGGAAGAAAACTGAATACATGGGTATGAAACCCCTCTGAAGCATACACTTTTTTTCTATATGCCTCTTATTAGAGACGTGATAATATACTTTGCCATGAAAAAGTAAAGCTCGACAAGAGCTTCTGGTGCCAGAGCTCTTGTTTCTTACTATCTTTTTCAGCAGCCCTGCTTAAATTGTGAAAACAGAAAGAGTTTCTTGGTTTGCAGCCAGTCTATTAGGATAGCATCAGAGAGTGATTTAGGTTGGAAGGGACTTGTGGAGGTCAGCTGGTCCAGCCCCTGCTGAAGGATGGGCAGCTTTGGAGTGAGATCAGTTGCTCAGGGTCACTACAGACATGAAGTCAAGATGTGGCTGTGTGACAAGATTAAAAAAAACAAAAGAAGTACAGATGAACTTTTGCTGAAATAGCACTTAATTAATCTGACTCATTTCATAAAAATTAGAAATATTGAAAAATAATTTTTGACATGAGGAGAGATGAGTTATGAGAATAAACTGATTTATTTTGCCATTTTATTATTAAAAGTATAAAAGGTTTATCTTGTGGGTTGTTTCGTAAAGCTCTGTAGTTTAAATCAGAAAAATAAGCAAGCCTTTAGATAAACACAGAGGCAGAAATGAAGAAAATTATCTTGTATTGTCTTCTAAGGAAGAGCTATTAATTAGGCTAGTTCTGCTACTTCAGTAGCACACAATCAGTCCATCTGGCCTGGGTTACTCTGTTTCTCACATTTCCCTGACCTATTAAGTATCTAGCAGACTTGCCTTTTTATATTGAATATATGCTAACTCTTGGGTTGGTTATTCCTGGGTTTCTCCATAAAGTCTGTGATGACCTGTTGGACATTTTCTGTTGGAAGACAAGTGGAAGGTGGTACATGATACATGTCAGAAAGCAGAGGGACAGACTTGCTTAGTCCTGCAATTAAGCATGCTTGAAGTTGCAAGACCCTAAATGTTTATTAGTTGAAGATACCCAGAAGTAATGAACATGAAAATTTCATCATTCCATTAAAAAAAAGAAAAAAATTAAAAAAAAATTTTGGTTTTCTTGCTTGGGTCCAAGCATCTTTCTGTTAACATAGGATGCAGTCATAAAACTACCCTCTGTATCTCAGACTTTTTGCCTAGTAAAGAGGCCACTATTAATCAAAAGCAATGACATGGTTCATCATGGCTACGTCAAGTTGTGCTGTCAGTGGTCACTGAAAGCTTAATGACTCCCAAACACAATTTCTGTCAGCTTCAGCTGAAGGGTTTTTTTGAGCACTTGATCACAGCCTTGCAATGCCAACTGCTTTGACACTGCTTAAATACTGGATTAAGAATTGGAAGGTCTTGTTGCCCTGTCTCAGTTTGACTGTGGAACAGGTTAGCGTAAACTTCCTCTGTTTCATCCTCCTTTCTATAAATGTGACTTAATATTTACTGTCATTCCATAAAAAAAAATATATTTTAGATGTTGGTTGAAGATTTCTACAGATCTTTCTGGTGTTAAAAATATCTACTACATTGCTACCAAATAGCCAGTCTGGGCTTGTCTGTTAAGCCTGACATCAAGAATAAATCTACCAGCAAAGTTAAATAAATCCCCCCACCTAGGTGACCCTTTGCTCTATTCATCCATCAGCAGGGAAGTAAACAGTTTGTCTATGATTGCCTGTCTCACTTATCTATTACAGTCTATTTGTTCTTCCTACCCTGTAATTACTCCGTTGGATCTGCTGAAATATCCTCTGATTCACATTCAGACTATTTTCAGGAACGCCTTTTAATTCTGCTGTGATATTCCATTGCTCATTAAATATGAAGAGGTTCTCAAGATTTGCATTATTACAAAGTTCTGGATAGCACTGTGAACTTACTGCTCTGTGAGGTTCCAGTTTGGCAGCAACTGAAAACTGATTTCCTGCATAAACTGAATGCCAAAAGAGGCAGGCAGCAACAACAGGAGACTCAAACTTGCCTCTCCCCAGTACTGAGAAACTAAATCCCCCTTCAGTGGGATGCTTTCACCCCATCTGACCTTGTGTCTTTACTATTGCTTGTGTGGGCCTGTGGTTTCCTGGGTCTATGTGTAACTTGTGTGTGTGACCCACAGTTTTATACCCCATCCCCAAACGGTTGGTGGTAAATGAGGAGACTGAGGTTTGCTGGATGTCAGAAAGCGTGTAGCACTGGCTGGAGGGTTTAGGAGAACACTAGTTTCTGGGCTTAAGCAGGCTTAACCAAGAAGTCTCTGTTGCCAGAAGAGATACAGATGTGTTTCCATATCTGTACCAAGAGCTGGGGAGACAATGTCTGGGCTTTGCAGAAGAAGGCAGGAGCATTCCACATCCAGGTTTTATGCTAATCCATTTTAGAAGCCAGCAAGACTTAGGATGCCCCATGCTTTTTGTCCTACTAAGAAGCAAGCACTTGTGTTACACTTTCTGTAAGTTCAGGAATTATCAAGTTCAAAGAGGAACAAGATCTCAGTGTAAGATTTGGGGTTTGTTTTTTTTTTTTGGTTCTGAGCCATTATATTTCCAGTGGGAAGTTAAGGTCTTAATGGCTTTTCTTCCTTTTCTACTCGCCTTTGCTTTTCTATTCTTTCTCTAACATTTCTGGGATATAGTGCTAACCTTGCTTTAGCATTATTGGATGTATGCTGTACTTTACTGCTGGAACTGATAGGATACTCCCAGGGATTTCTGTGTACAGGGGACTGATTTAAAAATAGGGCATTGAAAAGTTATTGGAAAAAAAGTGTAACAAAACCCTTCCCAAGCCAAGTCATTATTTTTAAGGACCATCTCTTATCCTTACCCTAATGTTCTTTCAGGAAGATTTTTAAAATGTTGACTGTACATATGAATTGGTTGACTAACACAATGATACATTTACCCCAATTTTGATGAGGAAAGTAAAAGTCTGTAGTGCTCCAATACTCAGATATCCACATTGCTTTTAATAATAAAAACAACCAAACAACAAAACTTACTGACATTAACTTTAGAAGAAGTAGTACTTTGAAAAAGTCAATTATATGCTTTACAAAATTATCAGTACAGGCTCTTGAATGAAGGGTAATGAAATTACAAGCAGATGTGAGTTGCTTATAGCACTTTTGGAAAACGTGTCAGACTGAGAAATAGGAATAAGCATTAGCAATTTCTTAAAGGACTTCAACAGCATTTAAAACTGTTAGGAAAAGGTTGGAGTTTATTTTTCCTTTAAGTAACATATTTTCTTTGGATGCTGTTTAGTTTTAATAAGCATTGACACTTAAGGAGCATTTTATTGTCCTCCCTGCTTTCAGTCTATTTTCATGAAGCATGTGTGAGTTTAAATCCTGACTCTTATCAGTAATAACTCACCCTATTTTCTTAGAAAAAGGTATTTTGCATCTCTACCTGGGACATGTTGCCTTACTTGTTTGAAAGCTGCCCTTTTTACTGTGAACATATGGTTACGATAATGTAAGGAACTTCTATAATCTGAAGTGAAATGTAGCCCTATTTAGAAAAGTTGCTCTAAAATAGTGTTAATAACATTACTAATAGTATTAATAGTATTCTCTACTAATTACTTTTCAGTCAGTGTTAGATACCAACAGAAATGAATGAAAAAGGAAAACTGGTCAACCATCTAATTAAAACAGATGTAGTGTGCAATGTTACTAATATGAAAAATCAAATACAAAATGCTCAGCAAGTACAAGAAAAATAGGTTCAGATGTCAAATAGTACCCTGGGGGTAAAAGACATTTAAAGGCTCTTCACTGCTGTTTCCTTTTTTCCCCATCCACCTTTTTCTCCTTAATTAGAAGGTAAAACTTCTTACAGAATTTAGTCAGGAGAAGCAAAGGGGAAACATAAATACTGAAAGACTTATTAACAGCAAACTTAAACAGCTTTGTTGTGTTAAATTGCCTACTAATACTAAATCAAAATACCTAAAGTAAAAAATAAAGCAGTTAAATAGTATCCAAGACTACAAATTTAAGCTGTTTAATTTGTGTTGTTTTCTTTTTTCAATTAAATTCTCTTCGATGCCAAGAAGTGTCCAAATGAAAGACAAGTAACACCTACTCCTATAGTATTTTATATCCGTTACCTATAGTGTATCTACCCCACTAACACAGTCTAATATATAATTAAAGAGAACACTACAACTGTACAAGGTGACCACCACCTTGGGAAACCATTTGAAAATAACACATCTTTCAAGCATTTTGCCCCATTCTTGAACTCTGGTAACTAAACAGTTCTCTTAATTAAAACCATGGTGGCAGTTCCTAGCACTGCTGAATAGTTTGGCAGAAAAGGCAAATTCGTTCAATGGGTATTAATTTTCTGTATTTGGGAAGAATTACATACTGATATTATGTGAGGATTACAAAATACCATCTCAGCCCTTTGTTGTGTAAAGAGAAAAACATTCTTTACTAGGAAATAACATATTAAAATTAAAACAGTTAAAATGTAAGGGTGAAAAACTCACACAGCAGAATTATGAGGTAATGCTCACCTTATACAGTATTTTATAAGAACTAAGGAGGTCTTTATAATAGTGTTATCCAAAAAATCCAAACTGAATGATTCAGGTGACCTATAAGTTTGTGGTGAAATAATAGAAGGGCTGGTATGGGATCAAGCTGATAAAGAATTAAAGAATAAGAATATAGTTTATAACAGTCAACCTGGTTTTATGGAAATGACCTTTTTAAAATTAATTTTCTCCAGATTAACTTGAATTCATTCTTTGAAGAAATTACAAGTTTGGTTGTTAAAAGTGGTCACTTATCTGGGACACTATATTTTGGTTGTGGTATTTGCTTTGTTATTGAAAGTCTTCCAACTGAAAAGAAAGTTGTACCATGATTAATGTCTACATTAAACAATCTCAGAACCATGCACTTGATTTTTTTTTAATGGATTTACATTTTATTGATTTAATTTTTGGATGGGTTTATAAAGATTCTTATGGGTTGCTTGTAGTGACCTGCTAGTTTAAAAAGGCATTTGAAACCGGATACAATTTGTAAGGCCCAGAGAGTGGCAGAATGGTCAATAAAGATGTTTGTTAATTTTAGTATTAAAAAATAAGCAGGGAAGCAATCAATAGAATTATAGGAATTCATAATTCAAAAAAGAATGTGCAGTAAGGGAGAGACTGAGTAGAAAGAACAAGAATGGGGCACATGGTGGAAGATAAAGACTGATTCCCTGGAGAAACTCAAATTTCTTTAAATGATCAAGATATTACTTGTTTATGTTAAAGTACGTTCACAGCTTTTTTAAAAAAAGAAATGTTCCCATACAGATAAGAGATGACTGCAGTTGAATACCAGAAAATAAGTCCATATTTTTAAATTGAGATGGTGTTACACAGCTCAATAATTGTCTGCCCTTTGAGGAACTGAGAAGGTTTTCTTCTTCAGATGAGCATCATTTTTATGCTTATAATTGGCTTCAGTCATAGACCACGGGACTGAGCTGGCATATAAGGCAGCATCTGAAAATTAGTATCTGGGACAGGAGTTCACAATTCCAGATCTTGCCTGTACTGCTTTGTCTGCCCTTAACTAGATTCATTTTTTCAAGTTACTATCCTTGCCTTTTCAGTCTTGTGGCTAAAATACCTGTCATAAGAGTTCCTGCTTCTTTACTTCTGTGTTAAATGAGACATCCTTCTATCTCTAATCAGGCTCAAGGTACCACATTACAAGTGTAGCAGCTGAAATAAGCCATCTGTGGAAATTCTACCTTTTTTTTTTATTTTTCAGTGTCTTTAGCAAAGTTACATTCTGTGGCATAGTGGCAAAATTTTGCCAATCCAGAGCTATGAGCTCAAGCCATTAGTGCAGGTGTGCCGTACACACACAGGTTTCATAGGTTAATTCTGTCTCAGGTGAATGGACTCTCCAGTCAAGAATAAGTCCTTTGGCTGCAGTGCATGGACAACTACATCTGGCTTAATAGTCTCCAGTATAAATCTACGAGTCTATAAAGGTACTCA
Organism: Merops nubicus; assembly: GCF_000691845.1. Taxonomy (NCBI): domain Eukaryota; kingdom Metazoa; phylum Chordata; class Aves; order Coraciiformes; family Meropidae; genus Merops; species Merops nubicus. Next base: position 22,322 of record NW_008631668.1, read on the forward strand.
TTTTATGAGGAGAAAGCAGCTTTATGGCATCAGCCTGGAGACAGCCAGGATTCTTTATGCTTTATTTGCTGCCACAGGATGCCTAACTTTTGTGAGTCAGTATCACGATGATAATCAGGGCATATAATACTAGAACACTGGTATGTCTAATTAATACCAGTGATGCTTACATGATCCGTCTTCCACTAATGGAGCAGGCCTTTGATTGATTAGGTGAAATAGGTCCAACCGGCCAGGAAATCTCAAGAATATTTAAAAAAGTGGAAAAAGCACAAGAATTTTCTTTTCATTACTAAACTTGTAATACTGACTTGGGGTAGGGACAGAGACATGCATGGAATAAAGACAGTATCTCTCAGGGCTGTTGTGGAAAGTGGCCAATGCATGGATATTACTTTGAATAACTCATAAAAGAATCCCTGAAAAAAAAAGTATTTAATGATCATTGTACAAAGAAGAGAAGATTGCATCTTACTGATGTACTGTCTATGGATTCTTCCAGAAAGTTACTGTCTGTGTGAGCAGAGAGGAAAATACTGATTGGAGTAGTCACTGATCATTCACAGTAGACAGTCTCTGTGTATCTAGAAAGGTTTCCTGATGGAAATTAGTTATGAACACAAGGAACTACTGAATATGAAAACTGGAAGTGAATATAACACTGCATAAAAATGAAAAAAAATTAGCCTTAAATTGAAAATCTAAAATGAGAAAAATAATACTGAGGTAATAGAAATCCTTATTTATGAAGAAGATTATTATTTATTCCTTTGTGGTTTTGTAATGTACTTTAATTAGGTTGACAAAGCTATTGGATAAAGTTTCAAATTTTTCAGGTACTGTTCAATTATGTTCAGTAGCAAACAGTGAAAAAACAAGCAATCTGATAGAATATGGAAGGATTTAGAGAAATTAAGTGGACAGGTTAATAGGTGACAAATGCTGTTCAATCCACTTAACTGTGAAAGAGTATGTAAGAGAAGAGAGTGAAATATGGTGGTATCTCTTTGTAGGAAGCTTGTTTTAGAGCACAGGCCAGGAGGGAGAATACAAGTGATGTACTACAGAAATAAATCATTAAATCATAAATGCAGTTAATGGGGATGGGGGAAAGAGGGACGGCTGAAATCACTGCCTGGGGAAATATTTGCTGGTGTGGTAGAAAGCCATGACTTCCCTTCCTGACCAAGGGAAGGACAGCTGGTGGGCTGGCTGCAGGAAGGGAATTTACAGACTTCCAGGAAGGTTCACTCTATATCATCAGCATCTGACTTTCTCCCATGTTTCAGCTCAGGCTTCAGATGATCCTAGAGGTTTATCCTCTGCAGTAAGAAAAGCAGGTGCATTGTGAAGGTCTTCATCAGTGGCATTTTCACCAATAGATGTTGTTACAGCCTTGCCTGGGTGCAAATTTGGTGATTCCAATTGAGGAAATGAGAAGGAAATTAAAACCTACTTGTGCAAATTGGAATTACTTGCTGGGTGGAAGCAGTGCTTGAAATTTCTAGGAAAAAAAAAGCTTGTGGCTTTGGCTTTAAAAGGGTGACAAAAGCATTTTGACTGAGGAAAATATGTGCTGGTTATTTAGGAGATGAGAGTTTGTTAGTGCTTACCAGACCCATATATTGGGTAAAGTGTTTCCATGGCAACGCTCAGGCCTCTTGTCAGCATTTTTCAAGGGAGGATTGTGAGGTGTAGTGCTGGGCAGTACAGGGCGAGCACTCTTGCTTCCAAGCACTGAGAGGACACTGACACTTCTGAACTCCTGAGAGACAAGAAAAGGCCAGAAGCAGCAAGGTGGGGGCTGTGGGAGGCTTTTTGCAGGATTGTCCCCAAATCGTTCCAGCTGGGAAATAGCTTGAGCTTGCCTTTAGAGGGCGTTCACACAGAAGACCTCGGATGCTGGTGCAAGGAGAGAAGCCACAGAAGGAAAGCTAAAAGCTGCTGATGCAGAAGAGTAACTGTTTAAACAGTACATGGGAATAGTTGCCCAGATAATGATTTAGCCAGATGGTTACTGGCTGTTTGACTTCAGACATGAACAAAGTGTGATCCATGGGAATGAAGGGGCAATTATTATACCCAAATGCATGCAGACAGCGGGAGAAATCCAGCTCCTATTTAACTGATTTTTTTTTTTCTTGTTTATTATGAGGGGTAGTATTCCCAGTGCAATTAGGTGAGAAATGAATTTTGCTTAAAGGCTTGTCAAGAGCTCTGAGACATCAATTTTATTTTTTTTTTTATTTAATCCTGAGCTTGTCAATAGTCCTCTGCCTGATGTAGGCAGAAGAAAGGATGTGTCTTGGAGGAAGGAGAGAGGAAAGACCCCTGGGTCCTCTGGAGGTGATTACACCATTCACAGTTCTGCAGGCTTTTTGGATTTGCCTAGTATTTCTCGTAGCAGGCATTGTTGGAATAGTGTCACCTGAGAGCTGGAATACTGTTACCTCTGTATGGTGATGGAAGATGAAAAAGCCTTCAGGTTTCTGCAGGGTTGAATATATACCTCCATGCTGTCTCTAAATGCACAATTTAGAACCTCTCTTAGTTGAAAAAACTGATGACATCAGTAGATGCAAACTTTAGGAAGTCACAAGTTACACAGGAAACAAGACTTTCACAAACAAACCTGGTTTGGGATGCTGTGTATGTTGTTGTGTTTACCAGGTATACACTTTGCACCAGCAGCCTTCTAGTAGAGCTTTGTGGTATTTTGGCTTAGAGTTTATAGGAAAATGGACATGCAAATAAACTTTTCACATAAGCTGGGAAAAGAAGCTGCAGTAGTAGATGCTGTCATGGCAGGATGATAGCTGTGAGACTGTGAAGTGAACTAGGGACACCATTTAAAAGAACAAGAGAAGAATCGTGACTTTCTTCAAGGTCCTCTCAGGCATCCTACTAATGGATATACTCAGGGTTTTCAATGCAAATCATGAATTTATTGATTCAGTTATCAACCCACAGGTGAATGATGGTAATAGGAGTGCTTTTGCAGCAAGCTTGCAGAGAATGGTAAGCACACCTCTTCATGACAATGAGGCACCAGCAACCTGCAATGAAAACCAAGTAGTAGAAAGAGGATAAGCAGAACTTTTGCTGAGAGCAGTGTTCATGTGCTGAGCACTGTCAGTGATTCACCACAGGGCACAATTGTCTTCAGCACCAACTGGACCAACTATTTCTGGAACATTAGAAGCCTCCAGTCAGACAATGCTCCTAAGAGATGATGTATCTCTCCAGAGCTCTAACAGTGCCCAGATCTTCCCAGTGAGGCAGGGGCTGGGGAGGTGGTGTCATTAGCTAGAGGTGGAGTGTCTATGTCACCAAGTAAAGGAGCTGCAGGAGGTCAGCAGACTATACAATATCAGATATAATTAAAAGGAACTTGGCCAGACCTTCTCTAAGACCACGCAGCTACAGGAGCCTGAGTGCCCACCTGTACTGAAAGAGAGGCAGGCAGCATCTGTGTTTTTCAGGCTGGGGAATGATGATGAGGGCTAGAAGCTTGTGACTTCTGGTACTCACAGAAGAGGATCAGTGCCCTGGTAGGACGTGAGAGGCTCAGAGCTATCTTCAGCAAGCAACGAGAGCTGGCTGATCCCGAGCCACACAGCAGCACCAGGAGGGAGCAGCAAGGGATTGTTGTGATGGGGAATGGAGGTCACAGTCTGGTGTCCTAATCTGCTGTCAAGGGTGGGTTGTTGCTGACATGGGGCATGGACCAGAGATGTGGAGAGACTGCTGAGCCTCTTCCAACCCTCAGGTTGTTAACCCTGCTGCTCTTCCATGTGATACAGACAGGGGAGATCTGGAGGATATCGAGTGTGCCTCTAAGGGTGAGGGTCAAGACCTTGAGGACACAGGATTTTTTCTTCTTGGCCATATTGGTGGAGAAGAAAGGACTTTTACACAGAGGTCTCAATTAATTTTAAAGATAGATCCAGTTACTCCTCTAGTTTTCATGACCTTTTTAGAAGTGAAGTAAGTAAAATACTCAAAAGTGCTTTTGAAAACAAAACACATTCCATTAAAAGAGTTCATATTTTGAAATAGTATTAGCCTTAGTAATATACTGGTTTAGGTCTCCAGAATATGTGGAAATACCTTTAAGTAATCATTTTCTTTGTTTTGAATAAAATCACAAACTTCAGTGTTGGGGAATATTTCTGTAAATGGTAGCATACTGAATGGTATGAACTTCAGTAAGCTTTAAACATCTTATAAAATTAAGTTTAATGTGTACATCTCATATACAAAATTACTGCATCCCTTGTAAGAGCAAAGTCCTGGGCTGTGAACTTTGAAAACCCCTACTTCTTTTCCTTTCATTCCTTTAGGGAGATTTTATTCATGTAGGCATTCAGAGTTTATGCCAAAGGTTAGTTTTTAAAGTTTTGTATGGTCCTTGAGGATCCAAAGGAATCTTTATTTTTAATTTTTGTTGTACTTGCTACCATTTAAGTTTTGTCATTTCTAACATGGAAAACAGTAATAAATACAAACACTAAAGAAAGGAAAACCTCATTGGTTTTTTTTCAGTGTTTGGTAATTAGAGACACAGGAACTCAAGCTAGGCTTCAGGCTGTCTTAGCATTATTAGTTATATTTTGGCAACAAAAGATATAAAGCATGTACTGCAGTAGAAAACACTGAAAGGATCACATCCATAACCACCAGAAGTTTTAGTCTTCTAATGCCTCCACTATTTCAGTGCAAAGAGAAAGAAGAATGAAAATTAAGAGCAGTGCTTAAATGTTTGCTCTGCTGGGATGCCTGTAGGATGATATATCGTAATTTTGTGAAAGAAACAATTCCCATCGATGCCACAAAATGCTGGCTAATAAGTCATACTCTGTCGTCAGCCTCTTAACTACTTTTCTACTTTTCATAGGCAAAAGTTGTGATCTAGAGTTCATTCAAACATCATGTTGCTCTACAGAAACACTGATGAACTTAGTTTAGTTATTTTTATGCCTCATCTCAGAAATCTTTATTAAAATGTTGCCGAAAAGGATTTCTGTTTCAATTGCTTGGTACAGGATGGCAGTAGTTACAATGAAATTAGGAATGCATGTATCAATTAGTTGTTTGGTAAATTTATTTCTCCCGTGATTATTCTAAACTTCCTTGACAACAAGTGGTGAAAGCATGTTCTGAAATGAACATTTTTCCCTAAATTAAGCTTTAGTCATTAATTCTGTATTGTAGTTATATCTGGAAGCATTCCTGTGCTGAGCTCTGGCTGTGCTTGTGTAGCAGAAACATCTGGTTATTTGGCAGGTTCTGCAGACAAATGTGTTGCCAACTTCAGAGCTGTCTCATTTGCCTCATGATTTGGCTTTTCTTGGCAGATTCTCTCGAATACCTTAATTCCATTTTTTTTTCTGTTTCTCTTTTTATGATAGAGGCAGGAATTAAAAAGCTTTAAGATTATTAGTGAATATTAATATGCTGGCATTTTGCTTGGAATAGCACTGAAAAAGCACAGGTGACAGGAAAAGAATGTTTAGAGGTAGTATAAATTGTTCACTTAAGTGAAAAAGAAAATAGTGCCTTTGTGTATTTATTTATGTAGCACATAAAATAGCTGAAAATCCCCATCAGGACAATGATGTGTGCTGTCCAAACAGTGATAATCTTGATACTTACTGCCCTGGAGAGCATTATGCTCTGACAGTATTTGGATAAAATACACCTCAACATACTCTATGTATATTTTTGCAATTGTAGTTACCAAGGCCCATGAGAAAGCCCCGGGATACGTGGCAACATTTCTAAAAGCATTCTATACACTGAAAAAAAAATAAATAGCTTTTTAGGAAAAATAAATTACTAGATACAGGGAAGTCCCAAAAGCAATACTTTGAATAAGGCTGATCAAGAACAAGCACGACAATAATATACAACACCTATAAAATATACCAGGCATCTATAAAATATACCTCTGTCAATAACATCATTGGCTCTGCGTGCACTGACAAGGAATAATGAATCTTTCTGCACATTTTAAACATTGCAGACTGTTACAATTTGCTAATATTCTCCAGCCAACTGCCCTGTCAATAGATCATTTACCTATTGACAGAATGCTGTAAATAATTTTGCTCTGTGTATCAACACTGTTATGGTACATGGCTGCTCTTGGAAAAACACTGGGAGTTGGGTGCTTTATACACACATTTACTTTTACTAATTAGGTCTTTTTATAGTGAGAGGTGATTATGCATTTTAGGTTGTGCTTATTTCATATTTTTTAAATTATGATGATTTCTATAGTGAGTTCTTCTTTCC
>NW_008631668.1:28649-39952 GCF_000691845.1 Merops nubicus
GAGTAGCATAATCCTGTTGGATATTTAAATTTTGATCTCTTTTGTCTCATTCATATAAATGCTATTAGGGAGGGTTATTTGCCTCACACTAGTTTGCGAGAATAAATTTGACTAGCCCCAGAGGCAATGTTAATCTCTTTTGATGCAAATTCTGCTTCATATGCCAAGACCAGGTGGCAAAATTAGGTATTAATGGGACCATAAGGGTTTTAGGCAGTTTCTTCAGCATGTAATTCTTTAGCCTGTTTTATTACAGTCAGACCACTCATCCGGTTGCCTCCGCTGAATGTCAAGTCTTCATGACTCCACCTGCTACTTCTCTCTAACTTTACTATATGGTGCATGCAGAGTTCCTATGTGTATGAGGGCTGTGTGGTGCACAGCCCACCTGCTGCTTTCTCTGAGATCCTCAAATGATGCTTCGCCTGTGGATAATACTGTGAATAATAATGTGAATTATTACTATGGATAATAATGTGAATAGGAGGCAATTTCTGGACTGCAATAACTGTAAGATTTATGTAAATGTCATGTAGTGAAAATGCAGAAGGGTTGAAAAATATTTTATGAGGAGCTACAGGCTTGTTCTAGCCTTTAAAAACAAAACTCAGTTTAGTGTTTGGAAGCTGATAAGCCTTAAAATGAATACAGATTAATAATTTAAAGATAAGCTGTATGAATGGTATCTTGTGTGGCAGCATTCCCATCTCTTTATGTATGTAAACATGTGCTATGCTACTGTACTAGTGAACTATCAATGGAAAGAAAAGCTGTATGGGAGGAGGGTCTGACCTCTTCAGATTTGAGAAAGGTGAAAGTAACCCTATTAGCCACTTTTGAATACTGTTATTCCTAATAAACTGGAGCAGTTAATCAAGAACATGTCACCCACGTGAAAATATGTTGCCTGTGGTGCTATCAAAATAACTGTGACCTCAGCGTAACTGCTGCAAAAAGTGATGGCCAAACAAGAAAATGCATCTCTCTCTTTTAAAAACGGTGTACAAATACATTTATGTTCTCTTTCTTTCTTTTCAGCCTAATTTCCTTCTTTTTCAAAATGTCAGTTCCATTTCTAGCCATAGGCACTTCAGTGTAAATGAGTACTGATGATGAATTAATTCAGTCTACACCAGATCTGCATAGGCTAAAAGTAGTTTACAGTACAAAGCTCCAATTTCTTGCCAAAGTGGTAATTTGAGGCCAGCAGAGGTACTTTAGAGTGAATTATTTCACTCACCTTTTTTCTTTTTTTTCCTCTTTTGAGGAGTATGACACTAAAAATGAAGCTGGCTTATGAAAGTTGGCTATAAATGTCACTATAGCATTCTAGTTTTATCTACTAGTTGTGTATCCCTATCTTGTTTACATACTTTCAGTAATTATCATATTCTCTAAACTTAATTTTGCTCTTTATGGGTATTGACTTGGATTTCACTGTCTTCTTTTGAAATAAATCATGTTTTTTCTATGCCCCATTTAGGGTCAGCTGTTATCTCCTACCAGAACTGTGGCGGTGGCTGTTTGTGCTCTAGCTGGAGAGATGTCCACAGCTGCGGGTGGGGTTTATTTTGCACCCTGTAAAAAATACAGGGTAGTATAGATATATAAAAGAAGGCTACCACGTTTAGGTTCCCTTTGTTATTATTGGGAAGGAATTGTTAGGTTTTTGGACATATCTTTTCTCTTCAACAGGCCACCAAATAAAGACAAGGAAACTGGCCAATCAAACAATGGCTTTTCCTCTGGGACTTTCAGATAGATGAATCAGAAGTAAATTGTCTTTGGATTTTGAAAGACACAGAGGTATGACTGCTCAGGATTCCTTTCTGGTAGATCAGTTCTACAAGTATTGCTTGGAAGGAGTCTCAGACTGAAAGCTGAAGAAAGGGATCAAGTGTTTGTGGTTTTTAAGACAGTGAATAAGGAGTCAGAACCACAGCTGTGGAGCTTGCAGTAGAAATATTTTGGAATCCAGAGAAGCCAGTTTAAGTGACTCTTTCTTATAAACTCAGTTTCTCTCTTTGTTGTGCAGAAAATGTATGCATACATTTTTTTTCTGAACCATACAGTAAAATTATATAGGTATGTGTGCATTTTAACTTATAGAAAACTGTCTTGCGTAATCTGTATGGGGCATCATTCATCCTCTTACAGTATGTGAACCTAAGAAAAATCCTACATGTTAGAAGAACCAATGGGGAAAAAAAGCCTGTATTGGTAAATTGTGTAGCTGTTTGTGGTAATATGTCCATATTAAACTTCATGCCACTGTATCTATCAACATTTTCCCCACCGAGTTCTTACAGATGTAAATTAATTAGTGAATTTATCTAGTGAATTTTTGGTTAAGTGGCCACATTTAATCCTTGTTTTAAGAAAAGTATGTGTTCAAAAATCTTTGTCCTGTGAATAACTGTATTTTAAGCTGTCATGGTTTCACTGCTACATTTAATAGAGAGCTCACACATTGACTACAATGGGAGCAGAATTTAACTTATAGGTATAGTGTGTTCTGCCCAGGAAATTTTTACACTTCAGGTGAAGTAAGACAAGTGCAAGAATAGATCTTAGGTGAAAAAATGTGACGCTCTTTACCCTTAGGGACCAAAAAAGCACAAACTACAAAAGCTTGACATGCACAAACTTGTATGTTCTACCTTACTAATTGCCCTAAAATTCCTCACTGGCTGCTATATTTTTAAAATATGAAGAGAAAATCAGTGTGCCATTGCACATTATAAATAATTCTTGCACATTTAACTCATCATTTCCATCATTAGTCAGGAAGCAACTAACATTTTAAATGCTAATTTTTAGACTATCAGAGAAGTATTCGCTGCTATTAGACTGCAGAGATGGGAGCATGCAATGGTAGATTATTTTAGCATGAAGACTGTAGGGAAGAATACTATATGTTTCAGTTCAGTGTCAGCAAGAAGAGATACAGTGCAGTTTCATAGAAAGCTGGGAGATTTATTTTAACTGCTCGAGGCAAAATAGCAAAGCAGAGGTATATAGAAAGCCTGACCTGACCAAAAAAAACCAAAAACCAAAAAATCCCACAAACATAGTTTTTTTTGAAAAAAAGAATTCTATTGTTTCTTAAGTAGAACATTTGGATTAGTGCATTTTTGCAAAAATGCACATCTAACAGAATTTTTTCACTTGTTAGACTTTTCCTATTTGACTCTTACTGGGATCATTTTAAAACAATGCCACCTGGACAGATCTGGCACTCAAAGTCTAGGCATGATGTGCAAGCAGACATACCCACCGATGGGACAGGCAAAGGACTAGATTTCCAGTTTACTCTTTTTCTCATTGCTCATTCCAGTCAGCAGAGGAGATTCTGAAATCAAACAGGATGTAAGAAACTCACACACAAGGGCTGTTTTTTGGAGAGAGACAGAGACCAATTCAGAATGTAATGCTTAGGGACAAACAGCTGGAGCAGGGCTTGAGATTGGCTTTTGGGTCCTGGCTTTGCCAGTGTCTTGCTCTGCGATGTTCAATCAGGGGTCCTGTTTCCAGAAAAGCAGGGTAATGATACTGCCTTCCTTCTCAGCACACTTTGAGCTTTGTGTCTTCTCTGCTCTGTCATAGTTACTGTTTAAAACATTAACTAATTTTGTACTTATTTCCCTCTTGACAAAGGGAGTTACAAGAGTTACAGGAATGTACGTAGTCTCTGTTGCCCACCTCTTTGAATGCTGGCATACTCTGTTTTAGTAAATCTCAGTTTTAGCTATTTAGACATGGAAATGTGAGAGACTTTGTTTTTCATTTTGTTGTGCTGCTTGCTATGATAATTGTCGGAGTCATGTTTTATTAGCAACAGAAACAAAATTGCTAGACCCACAGAATGCCAGACGCTGTTGGTGAGGATGTGTATTTTGCCCTAGGCAGCTTCTCATTTCCATTTTGCTAACATCTGTGTAACACCTAGCCTCACAACTAATGGATGGTTTGATGAACTGACTGGATGGTACACGCTCTGTTAGCCCTCTGCTCTATCCTGCACAGGCAATAGAGGTTGAAGTCATTCTTAAACTCCTACTTCAGCAGCAAGTTTACTGCTAATAAACCAAATTTCCGTCGAGAAATTCAGTGGTGTCTGCTCAGGCTGGCTGCTTATACATTCAGAAAGATGCACCCGTGTAGCAAACTGACGGCAAATGTCCATCTGAACAAGCTTGCCATTGCACACACATCCATTTTGCTGCTTCTCAGAGCTCACTGGCAGTGTTCATTGGGCTCTGTCAGTGGACATTTACATAGTGATTTATATCTGATAGCACTACCTTGGAATCCAAGCAATTTCACTTAAATCCGATTACAACTTTTAAGAACTGTGAAATCTGTTGTTTTCTACCTCTCATACAGGATATACTATTTGTGTGTGAAACCCTAATCCAGCTGACCTTAATGAGAGTGTGAGCAGGAGCTTGCAGTGAATGTGCCATCAAAGTTGTATGGGTGTTTTCTCACAAAGGACTTCAGGATAGCAAGAGAAGCATTCAGATGGTTCTGAAAAATAAATAAATAATGAAAGATTAAAAATAAGCTATCTAAAAATAATCAGTAGAATAAATCTGTACATAAAAAGTTTAGTAGGAAAAAAATAAAGACAAAATTATGATAAAACCAGTGCCAACAAACACTGGAAAGTTAACAAAGCCAAATAAAAGCCAGCTGCACAGAAATTGAAACTCACTTCACTGAAGAACTGTCCCTCTCTAAAACATATGCATAACGTATTTACCTGATTTCCATGGCATGTTGCAATGGAATTATTTTACTTGTTCAACACTTGGAAAATTAACCATTTCCTAAATTTTCAAATTGTTACTAAAAAGCTGACAAAATCAATGAAGTGGCACAGCAAGCCTTAGACCCACGTGTGTGGCTGGAGGAGTCTGCAATGGCAAGATAGGACTGATAGCTACAGCTTTGTGTACAAGAATCCATGACTGGTCTGAACAATAAATACCTGTACCTGGGTTAAAAACAAATTATTCATAGAAAGTCCCAGATACAGACGATGTGTCAAATCAGAGTGTACAACCCCTCTAGCTTCTCTTACTGTTGTAAGATCACAGTAACCTCTCAGGTTTTCACTGGAGACAAAAATTTCCTGGCTTCTGCAGAGGAAGAAGCTCTACAGAATGTCCTGTCCTCTCTTATAGGAGCCTGTAAAGTTACTGTGCATTAATTAACACTCATAGCAGTTTCAGACCATCAGAGAAGTCAATACTTGAAACAGAGAGGGGAAGCTAGTAATTTATGAGATGTTTCTATCTTCCCTTGGTGAAATTAGGGTGAAAATTGCTACTGAAAATAGAGTGAATTTTGTTCCCTGGTGCTTTTTTCTTTCTGTCTGCTTCAAAGAGGATGACTTAGAGCACCAGGACAGAATGTGCTGGGACCATGGGTGACATGAAATCTTGACGGTGAAATCTGATTTTACCAAGACTATTTTTCATTTTGATATTTTTCACTTCAAATTAAAGCCATGGTATTAGAAGTATGACTGTGTCTTGGTCTTGTAGCTTGATAGCATGTGGGAAGTCTTCTTTCTTCAGGTCAGCTCAAGATCATGCAGAGATCTTGCATTTCAGATTTACTCAAGTCCTGGTGTTCCCTTCATACAAAGTGGGTTAATATGTTTAGAAGAATTTTCTCACTGATCTATTTTTGCCAGAAATAGCAAAAGGGAGAGATTCTGGCTGTGAACTAGGGGTGGGGCAAATGCGTACTGAAGCAACTTAAAGCAGAAGAAGGTGTTATAACTTGACTAAGACCCAAATCTCAATTGGCTGCCTCATACATACTGCATGGCTCATCCAGGAAGTACTTGGTTGATGCATCTCAGTCTCACCTTGAAGCCAATTTGAAACAAACTGAGTATCTAGATCTGTACTTTTAACATTCTACAATTTACAGTCTGAAAAAATCATGAAGTTATGAAAAAAAAAAGAGTTCTCTATTTCTTACCCCTACACACATTCCCATGTGTAATCCAGCCTAAAACATCTTGACCTCCTCTATGGTATTTCTGGAAAATCTGGAGGTATTCTGCAAGACTGTCCATGGAAAAGCACTTCAAAAGAGGCAAAGAACATAAGAATTTAGCAGCTGTTTAGGGCTTGGTCCAAATCCTGCTGAAGTAAAACAAACAAACAAAAAAGGTAGATCTTGAAAGGAAACTATTTTCCCATTCATATATTTTGTAATGTCAATATAAAAACATCAGGCATGTAAGGATGAAATGTATGGTATAATTTGCATTATGCTTATCAATTGAGCATTAGGGAAATGTCATCTTCATTGGCATACGCTTCATGTATTTTGGGGGGCAATTGTCCCAGTGTGGTTCACAGAGTAGTAAAGGAAGGATAGATTTTTAAGAATTTTATCTCACAGAATCATAGAATGGTAGGAGTTGGAATGGACCTTTGGAGATATCTACTCCAATCCCCCCTGACCAGCTTGTTCACCTAAAGCAGGTTTCCTAGGACTGCGTCTAGGTGGGTTTTGAGTATGTCCTGAAAGGGAGACCTCACAACTTCTCTGGGCAGCCTTTTCTAGTGCTCTGTCATCCTCCTGTGTTCCAATTTGTGCCTGTTGCCCCTTGTCCTCTTCCTGGGCACCACTGAAAAGAGACTGGCCCCATTATGCACCCTCCCCTTAGATATTTATAAGCATTGATAAGGTTCCCTCTCAGTCTTCTCTTCTCCAGGCTAAACAACCCCAGGTCTCTCAGCTTTTCCTCATAAGAGAGAGGCTCCAGTCCCCTAATTATCTTTGTAGCACTCTGATGGACTCTCCCCAGTAGACACTCACCATTCTGGTGCTTTCTAGGGCACTTTAAATGTCCCATGACTACTCCTGGCAATGCCCCCAGGCATGTCATCTCCTGGCAGGTCTTTCTGCTCTTCCGTGGGTGTCCCTGGCTCCAGGAACCCCCATGTCTGCCTCATTCTAGTGTTCAGCCACAGATCTTACCACTGCCACCGCTGAGTTCCTCACTGACTGGATGTCATTTCATTATTTGGAACAGTGACATCGAATCGCCCCTCAAGTCACCTGTGTACATCCCATTCAAAAGCAGCAAATTTGACAAACGATTGTGAGAGCAGGCTGTGTTCCTGAAGGGCAGATGGAAACTGGAAGAACTGGAAAGAAATGCATATGACTTACAGAAGACTGTAGAGAACTTTTGGGAAAAAAAATAACATAAAATCTGTTCCATTCTGCCATACTGTATTCCTGGGATCCCAAATCACCTTCCAGCTGGTCTTCTTTTGCTTTCTTTTTCCCTCTTGTACTGGATGGCACAGTTGTGTTGTCCTCAGCCAAAAGACGAACAAGGGAGTAGCTGGAAATTGTTCCCTGTTTCAGGCCTGTGCTATGTGTGTGACCCTAAAACACAGGGAGCGTTTTTAATTTGAGCAATTCCCCTTGGTGTGCAGAGTTCTGCTATTTGTGAGGCCTGACCACAGGATCAGAAATTCCTGAGTTTCTGATAGATCTCTGTTTTGGAGAGTGGAGAGAGAGAAAAATCAGTCTAAAACTCAATTGAGACAATTGCAGTGTTCTTCCAAGGCTACCATTCTGTGTGAAAAAGGAAAAGAGGTTATGTTGCTTCTTATAGTCAGTTAATAAGTAAAAAAGTATGCATAATAATAGCTTGTTGCTATTAGCATTTGATCTCTCAATTTCCGTCAGAAGTCAAGCTGGTTTAAGAAAAAACATCACAAAAGTGAAGGATTGAAAAGGAGAGTGTGCAAAGAAAAAGAAAAAGGTTTGAACTAATTGCCTTCTTTGAAACGTAATTCCTAGAATTTTGTGATTTTGACTGAAAAAACGCCCACTTCCTATTGCGATACTATTTTGCTGTTCTCATTATTGATGTGTTTTATGTTATTGCCCTAATACATTTCCACTGAGTTTTTTAAAAACTTACTTTGACATTTTATAGCAGCATCTACAACCATAGGTACCATTTATTTATCTTCCATTTTAGTTATGATCATGTTTTATCCCTCTCGGACTATCCTCCCCAAATACTGTATACACTTTTGTGCCAATTATGGTGATTTTACTTTTGCAGGTATATATGTATGGTTTATATATGTGTGTGTGTACGTATCTATATGTGGAAAGGAGTGGTTTGAAAAAGCATTGGAAAAACTGCGGGTAACTTTTGTGAATTGTTTAAAGCCAGAAAAAAAAAAAAAGTAGTATAATATTTAGCTCTTTCTTTAAAGTGCCTATATACTGTTCTTTCATTTAGATATCCATGGAGAAATTGAGCAGCAGATACATATATTAAAGTGCTAAGTGGGAAACTGTGTACTTTGCCTGCTAGTGTTTGTGTGTCTTTTCATGTCCAGCTTTAGAAATATGGGGAACAATTATTTTTATTTCTGTTATAAAAAATTAACATGAAACAGACTTTACCTGAAGTGTAATAAACACTTAAGTTAATGGTACATATTAGCATTAACTAATATTAATTAGTTAATTGTAACTAATTAACATTAGTTACAATTAACTAATTGTAACTAATATTAGTTACAATTAACTAATTGTAACTAATATTAGTTACAATTAATAGGGGATAGGGATACAAATAGGGAGTAGGGGATGGGAAATGTCATTTATTTGTTGCTTTGGAATTTTTATAACTTCAGAACAGTAAAGTTATTTGACTGGTGACAGGAAATTCCAACCCAATAGCTGACCGAGAAACACCTTGTTCAAAATTGTGATCCTGCTCCATTCTAGGTCCCATTGGAGGTACCGGCTTTTAAATGCAAGAGACAGGTCATAGCATCATCTGGGACAGTAAAATGAATTTAAATTCTTTTAGGACATAGGATTTCATATGATATTCCTGACAAATGTTGTGTAGAGAAGGCAAAGTTATAATTACTGCTAAGTTACTAGCAGGCAGGAGCACAGTCCTGCAGCACTCTTCTATTCTCAAATTCAGTATTTTTTTCCTCAATCCCACCCCTACATTATTCTCCATGATCTATTCCAGCTTGCTTTTCACTTCACACAAATATCGTGGTATAATTTCTACTGTGATCTTGCACACCTATCACTGAACAACTAAAAGACTTGCCTACCCAATACAAAGGTTAGTATTATCCAGATCACCTTGTCCACTGAGGTGATATTTTCAAAATATTATTTTAGTTTCTCTTTAATTACAGGTATTTTCCAGATCTCCATTCTTTCAAAATATTAGTTTTTAGTTTCTCTTTAATTACAGGTATTTTCCAGATCTCCATCCTTTCAAAATATCTACTTTCATGCAGAATATGCATCCTAAAATATTGTCACATGCTCTTTTCATGACATCCTGTCTTCATTGAGTACTCTTTCTGCTGTTGCTTTCAATACTCAATTTTTTTGGTTTGTTCCTAGAAGACACTCTTTTTCACCTGGACTTATCTTCTAACTCAATCTTCCAATAAACATTTCTACTTGATTAGCTCCCTACAATATTTCTGTATTACAGATTTAATACTTTACAGTCTGATTAAAATAATTTTCTCTTTGTTACAGTCTCCTTGGCATCTACATATGTTAGTATGTTCTCATTCTAAATATGCGTATATAAAAATATTTTTGCTAACATGTAAGATAATTTTGCCTTTAGAAATCCACAGGCATTTGGAGAAAAAAACTCCAACAACCCTAAACAAACTAACAGCCCCTCATGTGTTTGTCTTTAGACATGTTCATCTGTGTAACGAGATTATATAAAGTATTTATGTGCGAGAAATTTTTTACCAGATACATTCTGAGTAGCAGTTATAATTCCTGAATGCTGAAAGCCTGAAGTAATTTATGGACCTCTCTTGTGTGCACAGGAAATTTAATGAAACCTGGCACTTGTTGCTAGGCAAAGTGTGCCTACCAACATAGCACTTAAAAGTAATCTGCAAAGATCTTGCAGTTTAAGTAGCAGGAACGCTAAATTGCTTCCAACGCAGTTTGCCTGTGATGTATTTCTAAAATGAATACAAACTTCTTTTCCTAACCAATAATTCACGCCCACAAAATGTAAACCCTGATGCTTCCATAGGCTGTCAGCTCCATGTAGGAAAAAAACCCAAACCGTGGTGAGGGGGATGGGAGCTTTTTACTGGAACGTTCTAAGCACCTCTGAAGGCCATTGACTTTAGTGGGAATTAACAAAACTCAAAACTGCTCTCTAATGCACACAATTTGGCCTTGGAAAATGAGCATCTGTATGCAAGGGGTATGACACAGGGAGGTGTGTGGCCATGGCAAAGGAATGGAGCTAGCTAATTTTGGCTGAGTTCAGCATTTCCTTCTGCTCTGTTGCTTGTTGTGGACATTGAAGTGAAAGAGAATGGATTATGGGTTTTGAGGACTTCAGAGGTCATGGGAAGACATCCTTCAGGGTATTTCTGAAATAAAAAACCAGCAAGTAATCAGTCATTGTAGATGAGAGAAGATTGTGCTTGAATATTATATGTGCATTTGGGTGGGCTATGTAGAAGCAATTAGAAATATGTGTGATGATTTATACATTCTGTTTGTCTGATCTTAAATCCTTTCCAAGATTTAAAAAAATATCCACTGTCTAACTGGGACTAAACCAAGCAATGTTCTTGCTAAATTCAGTAAGAGACACCTTTTTCAAGAATGTCACACTTTATTACATACATGTTTACTTTAAAATGTTTGTAACAGAGAATGTTTAGCTAATTAATTTGTATTCAGTTAAAGAATACAACTTCTTCCTTCATTCCACCATGATATAACTCAGTTTTCTTGTGTGGACTGCTATATTGTAGGTATCTACCAAAGATCCCAGTTGTACAAATTTTGTAGACTGACAGCTGTAATATAAATGAGATTCTGCTTTGCACAGTGATTGTCATTCAGACATTCATTGCAGGAAACATGAATTCGAACTAATGGAAAAAAAAATTAAACAGTTCATCTATTGATTTGCTAATTCCTCTTATTATAAAAGCATTTAGGGAACTGCAATTCTGTTCTGGAATATCTTGGGCAAGGCCAGAATTGATTTTTGATGTGATCACATCTCATCCTTTTGACTGACAAGGTTGACTCTTTCTGGCAAGCTTTTCTTAATGCTTTTGTTCCCTCTCCTTCTTTGCATTTTTCTCCCCACACTTTCTTCCTCTTTCTTTCACATCCTTCTCCATTGAGTATTAAGGGGTAAGGCTGAGCTGGCCATTGGATGTGACAGACAACTGCTATTAATCTCTCTCCCTTCCCAAAGGGAA
>NW_008631668.1:40070-98167 GCF_000691845.1 Merops nubicus
CATGGACTGGAAAACTAAATTAGCTTTGATTAAAATAATAATAGTAATAAAGTGAAATATATACAAATATATACAAAACCAACATTAAACCCAACCCCTCTGATGACAGTTATGTCACTGTCACCACTGGTGCTGTGGAGCAGCCCCCTGGGGAAGTCCCAGACTGGACTCACTGGCAGGTGGGAACAGAATTCAGGAGCTGGATTCAGAAACAGAATTCAGGAACACACAGGTTGGGGTTGAAAGCAGAACAGACAGAGTCCGTCTTGGATGCTGGTCATTGAAGAAGAGACCCTCAGCTTTATGTTGAATATGACATATATGAGAGAGAATACCTCACTGCTTAGTTCAGGGTCACCTGTCCTGTCTCCTGCTCCCCTCACCTGCAACCTCTTACTTAATGCACCCCCAACGTGGTATACAAGATTTAGCAGTGACCTTGGTCTGCACAGGAGCAGTATAAGCAAGAGCCTTTCTGCACACTGATCCTTGGTAGTAACTATAAATATTAAGCACAACCCCTTCTCCGATAGACACCGTCTGCAAAAATATGCTGCTAACTTCAGAAAGTGCAGTTAGCTAGGAGAGACCTAGCTGAAAAGTAAAATCACTGAACAGAATTAGTTCTGTTCTAGCTCACACCAGGACAGGTATGTATTTTAACCATTGTCTATATTTTCTCCCCTTCCACTGTCATTTTCTTTCCTTTGTTCTGAATCCTCTTTGCAGTCCTGTGGTTTTGCAGCCTCTCCTCCACATTGTATCCCAGTCTTTTATACTGATCTATGCCAGCCTCTTTTTTTTTCCTTCATTTCTTTGTTCACTCCCTCAGACTCTGTCATTTCTTCTTCTTTGCTTCTAGGTTCCTTACACGTGCTGTATTTAATACTGTCCCCTGCCTACCCATACAGCTATAGCACTTATGCACTTAAAACAACTCTGACATTTTTACCCAGTCCCTCTCACCTCTCCAGCACTATATAATCCCCTTTCAGCTTATAGTTTTATCTTCTTTTTTCCCTATGGGTAGCATTGACAGAGGGTGTTTACTAAGAAGAAATATGTTCCTCAGGTTTTACTATTTTAATTACTGTTTACAAAGGAGTTCCACTGATCTGTCATTCACTTACATTTGTTGGTCCAAGCCATCACAGTCAGTATTACATTTATTCATAAGTTTCAGTGTTGGCATGAATATTTTGACCTTGTCTAATATATCTTTCAAATTTTTCTACTTTAAACAGCTAACATATCCATAATAAGCAGACAGTATTAATTTCTGTGATAATTGATTTTCCACAAGGTATGAAAGCTAGCCAGGGTTACACACTGAGAAAACTTTGTGAAACAAAGCTATCCTACCAAAAGGGGGAACAGGGGAACTTGGAGTTGTTTTTATCTTTCAAGGCACATTTCCTGCAATCATTCATTACATTATTCTTAAGTCCTATGACAGTACTAAGTTCTTTTTCCAAGTTAGGTTCTTTCTTTTTGTCTTTTCTTTAGAATTCTGCTAATAACAATTTAACTCTCTGAACAGCCAAGGTCTTGCTGTATCTAGATGGGTGTGTGATTATGTCACGCTTGAAAAGGCATGAATAACCAGCATGAACAGAATTATGAGTGCAATACACATTGTGTTAGAGTTCCTGGTAGTGTGTCTCAGTCAGAAGCAGAAATGTCTTGTTTTTGTCCTTGATTCCTGAACTTCCCTTATTGGCTCCTCTTAGTTTTTCTAGCCATTCCGCCCCCATTCTCCCCCTCAAAATGTTTAAGTGTACAAGTAAGAAAAGGCCTAGGAAGAAAAAAGAAAGTTAAATACTCTTCTGTTATCAAGCCAGCTTGGCAAAGATTCTTTAACGGTTTGATTCCTTTTTTTTTCCTGTTGTCTCCTTTAGAAGTTTCATCTTCATCTGCAACTTAGAAGAACAATAAGAGTCTTGTTTACTGAACCCTTAATTTAAGAGAGGGGTTTTTTTTTCTCCTCATTTTTCACTTATTGCCACCGAAGTTCTTAGGAATTCCCTCTTTTGAAAGCTGACAAACAATCTGTCTTTTTGTCTGTATATGTGAAAGATTTGTTAAAAAAAGCTACCCAACATCCTTTGTTAGAACAGCCTTCCTTTCTGCTGCTGTGATTGAGCTTTTGAAGATCCTCTGATCATTTCATTAGATGAGGGGACTACAGTGTCATGAGCAGAATGATTAGACCTGAGATTGAAGCCAGACACATGAAAATCAATGTGAGTTTTGCCATTGGCTTCAGCAGACCAGTCTCTTCTGTTTCCTTCTCTGCTTAAAGGATTCATTCTCTATATTCTCTTCTATTCCTTGCTACCTCATCTAGGAAGGAAGTACACAGTGGAAAGTGCAGGGACAAGACCACTGACTTACAAGATCTGAGTGTAAAGACAGAGACTGTCTCACTCTGCCAGATGAATACCTGGAACATTAGCTGAATTCACTTGTCTTACATGTTTTCCAGTACACTTTAGTCCCTATCTGTAAAGCATGGGTAATTTTTTTTCCCCCACAGTTTTTGGGCATTTTGAACACAAACACGTAATAATAGACTGTGATATGTTAAGATAGTATGGCAATGGTATTATATAAATAGCTGAAATGAAAAGAATTTAAGACTCCACTTGAAATTACTTCAGAATTTCAAGCTGTATTTTTCCCCTGTGTGTCAGAAATGGAAAATGTCGTTCAATTGTTTGGATTGAGCTGTTTTTTTAAAAAAGAAAAAATTCATTCCTTATTAGCGTTAAATTTAAATGTGCATCCAGGAGAATAACAACATAAAGGGACTGATTAGTTCAATTATACCACCCACACCTCAAAATAATCTTTTCACACTAGGAATCTGAAACAATGTTTCAAAAGCAAATAAAACAATCTGTTCACCTTTTATCCATTAAGTTCTTCCAGTTTTAGAGATTTCTCTGATTTATTTGAAACCAAGGAATAAAAATAGAGTTAATTTCACTTTGCCATGAATTGCAGTCTCTGGTATTTTAAAAAATGTATAATACTGTGCTGATTACTCTTTGTTTAAAAGGATGCTAATCTGTGCATACTATCACAGTGGGAGCCCTGTTCCCACCTGCCTGCTATTTTCTCACTGTGTCTCTGGGCAAGCAGTTTTTCATTTTGCTCTTTAAGTTATCTGACATAAAGAATAAATAATACAATACTGCCTAGTCTGCAAAAGATGTACAGTACTTTGCGTCTCTCAGAGCTGTTTCACCGTGCCATTTACAGAAAGGTCTGAGAATATTCACCCACCCAATTTTGGTGGTGTGTTTGAGGCACCTAAGCGAGGAGGCTGCCTTGCTAAAATGCAGGTCTGTGAGCTTTCACAAAAGGTGATTGAAGAAATCAGGTTCCGATGCATTTTTGACAAAACAGATGAGTTTTCTCAAAGGACGTGATGTTAGCTGGAAATCATCTAGGGGTCTGTAAAACTAGAATAATGTACATCTGGTATAGGGTGTTTGTGTTTTTTTTTTTTTTTTCTCCAGGAAATAAGCAGGCCTCCTTAAGACCTGAATCAAACTAAGCCACTTACTGAAGCCACCTCCCTCTCACCCTTTGCCAAGCTTAGGGTGATCCAGATTTTAACTTAACCAAGGAACTCAAGTACTTCCTTTTCCAGAGGAAGAATTGAAGGGCCTTGAAAAAGTTAATAGTACTCAGATACCAGGCTGATCTAAACTGCTTTCATAATCCTCTCTAAATGAGTATTTGAAAAAAAAGTAATTTTTTTCACCCCCTCCCCCCTTTTTCTCTCTGTCAGTGTTCCTATTTGCAAAGAAGGTGCAATGATTTGTTAAGGAATCCTGTCTAGTGTAACTTATTTCCTCCCCAACCGTCCTGTTTCCCTGCTTGCTGACCCTCCCTCTGACTGAATCAAGTCACTGGATTTAGAACATTTTCAGAATTCTGGCTGCTACCGAACCAGATCTGTCCTTTTTTGAAGGCTTACTGCAATTGCAATATATTTTAACCTTCCATCTCTCTTTCCCAAAACACCATACAGCAAAAATTTGCCAAACACTGTACAGCATGTTCTGGAAAGTGAAGTCTATTTTAGTTTCACTGCAGAGCCAGTGCATGACTTGGTAAGTTGACAAGTCTGTACTTTGGAGACTGTGATAACAACAGGAAGTGCTTCAGGAGGTTTGGCTGGACTGTAGAAGAAACTGTCAACCTGAGGCATATTCTAGGAAATAGAATTCATCTTTATTTTGCTGAAGTTTAGGTTCTTCTTAAAGCTCATATATAAAAAAAATCAATCTCTGAACAGGTTAAAAGTTCGCAGATGTTTATATTTTCTAAAATCATAGGGAAAAAATTAGATAGTATTAAGAGATTATTAATGTTCAAAAAACAAGTGAAGAAAAACCTAATACCTAGCAGTACAGTGAGGGAAGAATATTGCCAAAATAAATCTCAAGAAGCATTTGTTTAACATTTGGGACTGCTGAAAAGAGTGGATGAATGTGGGCATAACTTAATGTGCTCAGAATTATATTTGTTTTTACATCCATGCTATTCATTGGAATGTAGGACTGTGCCTCTCTTCTGTGTCTTTGGTGGCTGGATATTTTCAAAACTTTCTAAAATGAGATTTTAATGCATTTGTGCTTTTCCCCCCAGCAATGGACTATTGGCTTTTATATGCAATGCTCAGTTAGTTTTTAAGCACTACTACAAGCCAGTGCATGCTTGAATACTCTGGTTTTATACACCTCTTTGTAATGAATTTTCCCCATATGGTAACAAAAGTTTTGGAGAGGTTAGCAACTCAATTTCAGGGATTTCTAGCTGTTATTTGACAAATCTATGTTGTGACAAGCTATGGAAATGTTGTTGTTTCCCATTTATATTTTCTCTGTTGAGTGTGCATCTTCATTGTTTTGAAGAAGGGAACCAGATTTCCTACCAGACACAAGTCAAAAGGAGATGATTAATGATATTTATGACCTTGGCTTAGGGATTCATAAATTATGAGAGAACTTTCCTGTTTAACCAAAAGACTGAGAAATATGGTTTTGATTTAAATCTGAGGAAACTCATTAACTTTTATGCTTTTTATGGTTTTTTAAATGCTTTTTATGCTTTCTTGAGATGCTGCTGCACAAAACACACCCACAAAAAATTGATTTAAATAAAGTTTTTTAACAAAAGCTGGAGGAAGAATGTATAATTACATCTCTTAATTTGCTACATATGTAAAAATACCATTAAATAAAGTTGTTATTCATTCCAATTCCCTAACTATACTTACTATGAAGTTATGGAGAAATTATGTTTTGTAAAGCATATACACAGCTTTGATAACAAATATTAAATATTAATGTATCATCGATAGATAAGACTAATCGTAATTGTTTCAGATGAGAAAGTACATCATCTAGGAGATCCTTGGTTTGAAAAACATCCTCGGATCACCAGTTAGTCATCCCTCAAGCATAATTGCTGAGTAATGATAACTTTTCAAGATGCTACCAAATTTCACCCAAGTGTAGTCACTGTGGGAGGCTTGTCATTCTATGTGTCCGCTTTCCCCCCCTTCAGCTCACTATGCAAAGGAGATGTAGCACAAATTTATTAGCTTCTGACTCAGCCATATATCTGTAGTCATCAAACAGGCTTGTGCAGTGAGTTGGCTTGAATTAGGTGTAGGTTCTCCTGTGCCGCTCATGTACAGACTGTGCTAGGTTTATCAGTTTGACTTTTGGAGCATTAGGTTTCTCATGCTGTGAATAATATCTAAGATTCATTTTTGTACTCTGTGGAGCTCTCTTACTCAGCTGCCTTCTTCCATGTAATATTTATGTAACTGACATGTTTCCTGTGAGCTTGGTTGATCAGCTGCTAACCAGCAAACTGTAGAAGGTCTGATTTTTTTTTTACCCCCGAGAAAGCTACAGAGAATTGTAACACATCTGTGCTAGAATTTGTCATCAATCCCAGTAATAAAGGTGCTCAGACTCCATAAAGTACTGTTTAAAATACCTATTATTAGAGATAACACAAGAAGGAAAAAGGGGATAGTGCAGAAAATTGTTTGTGAGCCTAGCCACATATTGCATACGTAGGAAATCAAATGTTACTACTGCTAATCTGAGCTCAACTAGTCCTTAAAGCAAAGTTTGTGATGTCAATGTGTTCTGCTTAGCCTGCAGTACCAGCTGCATTCATTTTGAATGTGCAATGTGTGTAGCATAATTTTACCTCTAAATAACCTCCTGTTTGTTTTGCTTTTTTTTTGGGTTTTTTTGTTTGTTTGTTTGGTTTGGTTTGGGGGTTTTTTTGGTTTTTTTTTTTTTTCCTCTTTATCTTTGTTTGTTTTTTAGTGATCTGATAAACTGGTAACTTTTGAAGTTAAGCTTGTACTTAACTGGGTATATTATAGCCATATCATCTTTAGTTACCTCTTCAGTTTGGTAACTAAGCTTTTAAGATTTAGCTACAAACATCCCATTAATGCTGCTCTCCCTTCAGGTACCCAGTGATGAACTAAAAGCAGTTGTTCCTACAAAATGTTTTCCAGTACCCATCCAGGGTTTAGAAACGCTGAGTTCAATGCACTGAGTGCCTGTTGATGTTACATGGGTGGCATTAGGGACAGCAGGGAATTTCTGAAAAAAAACCAAGATTTCATTTGAAACTTCACATTCGTTGAATCTAGAAGGAAAAGAGCTTTCCTCAAAGAGCTTCTTGGAAGAGCTTTTCTCAAATGATAATCACCAAGTGTATGATTTTCAGGTCACTACTGTAGATATTTGAGACTGTAAGCATTAGGAGTCTGTCTGCCTTTGGAACTAAAAGCCACATCTGGAAACCTCAAGAACGTATGTAGAAACACATCTTCCAAGGCTTCCAGACTTACTGGCAGACAGCCAAAAAGGTGAGACTGTGTAGGCCATCAGTTTTTCACGAGTTCCTTCCTTGTGCCCATGGGAGTCTAGAAATCCTTTGATGGTTTGGCTCAAAACACATATCTGCTGGGCAGACGTTTGGAGGCACAGCTGGTAATGAATTTATGTGCTACTTTTCCCAAAAATAAAATTCCTGCAGCATTTTTGGCATTTTTTTTGAGGGATGGTGGTGGTGAACCCAAGCTAAACTGTTTAATCTCATGGAGAATCAGTTCTCCTTCAGTTGGTTTTGGATCAGCATGTTTAGAGTCATGGAGATCAAAGGTCACGTGCAGCTGCAGACCTTGAAAGGAGCCAGCAAAATTTCTTCGTGAACCCAGAACACACACCAAACTCTCTCAGATTCAGGAAATGAGGTTTATTTAACTCATTCTTTCAGCTCTTGAACACAGTAACACAAACACAAACCTGCTGGATTTGTAAATCTTTCTTTACAAGAGTGTAGTTTTGAGAATGTCTACAAGATTTTGTGTCTATGTAGATAAAAAAGTGAAGCTCCTCTGTATTTTCTTTTTTCTTCTCTGCAAGTAAATGAATGAAAAGGAATGTTCCTGTCTCAGGTATAACTTTGTTTGATATGTGCAGGATCTGTCAAAAGTCTGCACTGGGAAAGTACCATGTGGAAAAGTGGTTGTTCTAGAGAAGCCAAAGAATACTTGCTCTGCCTATTAAAAGATCTTCCTACCCAAAAGCTGATTATTTTTTTCTTAAAAAGATAATTCATTTGGTTAAAAATAAGTAAGAAATCTTTCACAGAACCATTGAATTATTAATTGAAACCTTGACTCTAGACTGTTTTGATGGATAAAACTAATTTATCTCTGTCTCACTGAGATATTTATATCATCTGCCTAAACAGCATGAATCACATTTAAAATTATATCAGCTTGTGCCACCTCTGGGGTAACAAACTGGAGCTGATTCAACAGGGGTGCTTTCCTTTATTTTAATCATTCACAATATCTAATTCATTTTCATTACAATTGAGGCTGTTCAATTTACAGGGAATTTGAATTCATAGCCAAGAGAGGGAGAAAGGAAATGCCACTAAATTTTGATTTTTTTTTTTTCTTGTATTTTGTACCTTTTAGTACAGGTAGAGGAAAAATGCATGTTGTCTTTGATTCTTACTAATTATACATATACAATAATAAAACACATAGCATTTTACATATATAAATGAGGGATTTGTATGCTCTTCATGTGAAAACTCAAGCTATGAAAGACAATTTGATCTCAGAGCACTGTCCAGTACATAACAGTGTTAAAACCTTATATTAACCTTACCATGTTTTGCAACAATTAAATTGGAGTAGCAATGTTTTGGAAATTTTCATGTCTGGCCTATTATTGTTTTTTTAAACAATGATAGGCCAGAAAGGATTTCAGAATTTGCCATGATAAGAACTTCCAAATTTTTTTCTTGAGTCAGCTGAATCTTTCTGATATTAAAAAAGAAATACTGCATATAATACTGTTTTAATACATATTTGCCAAAACCCCTTGGTTTCTAATGATTTATTTGGAGTGTAAACAGAAGCACTATGGAGGTGTAGAAATGCTACATGACCATATTACCTGACACACAGTTGTGTGCAGAGAGATTTTAAGTGCAGAGGAGACAATCTCAACTACACCTCACCTACTTCTGTCTCTTGCTGTGAGACCAAAAAAATTAAAATAAATAAACCAAATAATGGACCATGTAAAAAGAGTGAAAATCCTTCCTGGCCTCTTTCAAAAATTGTTTTGAAGTTCTGAAATACAGGTTTCACAGTAGTATATATTAAAAAAAACAAAAAAAAAAACAAAAAAAAAAAAACTATGACCAGCATAGGTATTTTAAGTATTTCATAAGCATTACTGTAATTTAAATTCTAAACTTGGCAGTGGAATTGGGGTTGACACTAAGTGTAGTTTTAAATTTCCAGACTAAATAAAATCATTCATGATGACCACTTTGGACTGAGAAAAATAGTTGTAGTCTTGGTAGGGAAGAATATATTCTTTTTTTTTCCTCCATTCACCTCCCTCCCCCCCCCATCCCCAAATTTAAAAGTCATTTAGTAAAAGTTTGAATCCTTTAAACAAAGTCTCATTTTTTGTCTTCCTGAACTAGTTTTCTACCAATATGAATTCATTTTACTGTCTAAAACACCCTCCAGAGGGCAATAGTTTTGTTTTTTTTTTTTAATTTCAGTTTAATTTTGTAGTCTGTTTTAATTTCTAAAGATACTGATTTTAAAAAATAACAGTTTTTATCTAATGAGACCGCATTACTTACAGATTATGATGCTGATGCAAACTTAGAGTGATATTCTACAAATACTAACACTTTTCATCTTCAAATTTAACAGTAATACTTTTAAATTAACATTTGTGTAAATTGTATTGGGTTATGATTAGATTTTAAAACTGCTGTACTCACATTGGCACGAGTGACAGAGAACACACTGAATTGCTGGGGTTAAACCTCCAGCCCTGAATGAGGGTTGGCATATGGATGCTGTCCATAACCAGGCAAGAAGGACCCTCCTGATTGGTTTTCACCCAGAGTCTGGCCAGCTTTGGGTGGGAACTGCTGAGGAGATCTCCACCAGGTGCCCCCCTCTTCCACAGTAACTTGAAGGTGGGGCAAGAAGCCACCTCTGTAAGAGCTGATTTTCCCAGGATGGCAGGGCTAGGACATGAAGCTGTCTTTGAGTCCCTGCTATATAACTGGGCTCATGGCCTGGCTACTCTCTCTCCCATGGCTTGGCCCCAGCCCAGCTCGCTCCTTTCTTCCTGTCCACTGTGGTGGGTGAGTGCATTGACGTGTTCCTCCCTCTGCTTGCCTGGCACTTTGCATCTCTGGTGTGTGATGTGGTAGTGGAGGGAGGAGTTTAGCTCCTGGTCTGCCTGTTAATGATAATATCAGTCTGTATCAGGCAAGTGGTCAGCAGGAGACAAACCAAAGTCTGAAGTTCCTTATGTCAACATGAAACAAAGATGTAATTGCTATAAATAGTATTGCAGACTGTGTATAATAGAAATATCTGTTATAATTAAATAACATGCCCTCACACCTACCTCTGGTGTATAATATGTATTCTGAGTGATTTTATTTTTTTACAACATTATTGAATATTTGTTTACTAAGCCATTGTGCTAAGCAATCCGTGTGACATGTAGCTCAAGTTCAACAGGAATATTTATGCTTTATCTACTAAAGGCCATTTCCTTAAGAAATACATACAGTAGTTTAGATTGTTCTCATCAGTAACTGTTGTACCTATGATTTATCATGATTTATCATAATTTATGGTGGTTTTGTTTTTAAAGTACATCTAGTAATAACTAAATCAAGATGAATTGTCACCATGTTTTCTTTTAAACTCTGAAAATCCATACCAGAAGTACTTAAAGGAGCAGGGGGAATCCAACCACTGAGGAGAGCTGAGAGGCAAACTTTGTCACAGACCCTGTGTGCTCTTGTCACACTGACTCAGTCACTCTCTCAGACTACCCAAAGGCTAGTGCTGGTGTTCAAATCTGTTATTGCCATAGACTCATAGAATGTCTTGAGTTGGAAGGGACCTTAAAGATCACCTAGTTTCAACTCCCCTGCCATGGGCAGGGACACCTCCCACCAGACCAGGTTGCTCAAAGCCCCATCCAACATGGTCTTGAGCACTTCCAGGGATGGAATATCCACAACTCCTCTGGGCAACCTGTTCCAGTGTCTCACCAACCTCACGGTGAAAAGCTTCTTCCTTACACCTAATCTAAATTCACACTATTCCAGTTTGAATCTGTTACTGCTCATCCTATCACTACAAGCCCTTGTAAAATGTCCCTCCACAGCTTTCCTGTATGCCCCCTTCAGATACTGGAAGGCTGCAATAACATCACCCCAGAGTCTCCTCATCTCCAGGCTGAGCAACCCCAACTCTCTCAGCTTTGTCACATAGGAGAGGAATTCCAACTTTGTGGCCCTCCTCTGGACCTAATGCAACAGGTCTGTGTCCTTCCTGTGCTGAATACCCCAGAGCTAACACAGTTCTCCAAGTGGTATGTCACGAGAGAGGAGCAGAGGAGGACAATCACCTCCCTTGACCTGCTGGCTGGGCTTCCTTTGATGCAGCCCAAGATATAGTTGGTTTTCTGGGCTGCACTTGTGCATTGTTGGCTCATGTTGAGCTTTTCATCGACTAGCACCCCCAAGTCTTTCTCCTCAGGACTGCTCTCAATTCATACTCCTCCCCGCCTGTGTTTGTGCTTGGGATTGCCTTGACCCAGGTGCAGGACCTTGCATTTGGCCTTGAACTTCATAAGGTTGGCCTAGGCCCACCTCCCAAGTTTGTCAAGGTCCCTCTGGATGGCATCCCTTCCTTCCACCATGTTGACCCTACGTCACAGCCTGGTGTCATCTGCAAATTTGCCACGGATGCACTTAATTCCATTGTCCACGTCCCCAACAAAGATGTTAATCAGCACCAGTCCCAGTACCAGTCACTGAGGAGCATCACTTGTCTCCACTTGGACATCAAGGTATTGACAACAGCTCTTTGAGTGTGACCATCTAGCCAATTCGTTATCCATCAAAGCGGTCCATCCGTCAAATCCATGTCTTTCTAATTTAGAGACCGGGATGTCATGTGTGACAGTGTTGAACACTTTTCAGAAGTCCAAATAATTGGTGTCAGTTGCTCTTTCCTTATCCACTGGCGCTGTAACTCCATTGTAGAAGGCCATCAAATTTGTCAGGCACCACTTGCCCATGGTGAAGCCATGTTGGTTGCCAACAAGCACGTCCGAATTTTCCATGTGCCTTAGCAGAGCCTTCAGAAGGATCTACTCTATGATCTTTCTGTGCACAAGGGAACTATTTTGGGCTACTTCAATACCTGCACACCCTAAATAAACACAGAGCAATTGAATTAATGTCAGAGCATCTAAGTTAATTTTTTTGTTGTTTTTTTTCTAATACTCTTTTGAGAAATATATAAGGTTAAGTTTCTTTTCATCCCTAAAACCTCTGGGCTTACTGTGTTGCTTTGAAAATCTCTGATGCAGTTCTTCTCAGTTGACAAGGGTGCTTCAGTAGCAAAATTTGCTTCAAATGTTCTACTATCCTTAGTTTCTAAATTCAAATCAGTCCACTCAACTAATCTATAGTTTGTCTTCATAGTGTCAAGATAGGGAGAGAAACAACTGATTGGCATGTGAGCCAGTGTTTTTGTGAAAACTCCAGCATTGCTGAACGCAATTTCAGTATGGGCAGCATCCTTAGGGTATACTATAAAGTTCTGGAAGGCATCTGTCTTTCACTGGAGGTAGCACAACATAAACAACCAAGATCCTAACCTTAAAGAGAAATTAATTTCAAGAGTACTGACACAGGAAAGAATGTAATGATACCAACTTTTTTTTTTTTTTTCCAGGAACCTCAACAAGTTTTTCATAAACTGCAATTCCAGCAATTCTGAAAAAAAGAGACTCAGAGATATGTTTCAGCTGAATGCAAACATAGTTTTTGAGAATCTGAAACACAGCTAAACATAATAGGATATTTTTCTAATCTGAAATATTTTCACTA
Source organism: Merops nubicus (assembly GCF_000691845.1). Taxonomy (NCBI): domain Eukaryota; kingdom Metazoa; phylum Chordata; class Aves; order Coraciiformes; family Meropidae; genus Merops; species Merops nubicus. The sequence continues at coordinate 52,599 of NW_008631668.1, forward strand.
GGTTTACATTGGTGTAAAGTAGCAGAATCTGCTTCACTAACTACAGGAAAGTCAAATAGTTGGAAAAAACTATTAAAAACATCTTCACTGCGCTGTTCTAGGTGGAAAGTGCAGAGCAATGTTTCAATTTTTTACTTTCCTAAAATTTTCACCTCTAACAACTCTATTATCCTTCCTAACATCCCTGTTTAAAGTGGGAATCCATAACCACAGGTTCCTCATATTTCTTCACCTATTTCATGAAGTGGTTTTTAGATTTGAAAAGCACTTAATGAATCACTCAGTGCTGCTAAAAATGAATACTAATGAACTCAATTCAATTATCATGCCAGCTGCTGATTTCCTTCTGATGGCTGACTTTATGCTATAGAGAGGAATCCTTATGCTAAATCTCACCTGGCTGTAGGAAATGGATTCCATTACAATTTTAAATGAGAACTGCCCTCAATTGTGTTTTTACATCAAATACTTGGGCATTAGTTATAAAAAATGACAGCAAGGATATCTGAGTGTATTTTAATGTCTGGTCAAACTGCTTGGATCTTTGTATTCTAATAAGAGTAATACCTAAATACCTAAATACTAAACATTAAACCTAAATGCCTAACGCTGCACAACCAGATAAACAGGTATTCTACTAATGGCAGTACCTCCAACAGTGCTGGCTTGATGAACCAAGGATTGATTTAAGCTGGGTCCTCATAGCTTAACAAGCACATGATTATAGTTTTACAACTGCCCCTCTAAAGAGGGAGTGCTCTTTTTATCTTACCGAGAAAAAGAGGTGAATGTAATTTCCAAGAGACTAGCTTCATTTGGTTTAGCCTAATAATAATGATAGTAGCCTCAATGGGTTTTTGTTTTTTAAGCTATCTCTAATCATAACATGACATCTGAAAGCTCTCAAATACCAAGAAATTTGTCCTTATCAAAATTTCTATGACAAAATTAATTTACATTTTCTTTATAGAGAAGAGAATTTAAGTTCACCTCCTGGAGCCCTGATGATGTTGTCCTGTGCCAGAGGCTATCCAGGAAATGAAAGGTCCAACAGTTGAACCCTGTCATGTTTCTTTCAATGTGAATTCTTGACCTCAAGATCAGTCTTAAGTTTTCTTTTCTTCTGAGTGTTTCTAAGGAGTCTACATTTTCATGCCCCACTATTGCTCTGTAGAAAAGATAATCATGACACATAGACGTGCATGCATTCACATGTGCTCCTAGGTAGCAAGAGCATGATAGATAACAAAACAAGAAATTTGTTTTCACTATTTGCATTGCCTATGGAGAGTTTAACCAGTAGGATGTAGCAAAGCTTTCAGATATTTTGAACATTAGCATGAAATAAAAAAAAATCAAGCAAAACCAGTACAAAGGTGGAGAGAATCTTTTCCAGTTGGAGGCAGGGAAATGGCAATAACACTGCTGAATGCTACAGTTTCTGTAGGCACATGGAAATGAAAGTGATATTCAAATTCAGTTTGTTTTACCTAACAATTACGTAATATAATTGTTTTAATAAACTCTATGGCGCTCAAGCTATAACAAAGCCATTATACTTCCACATATTTATTCAAAGTCTGTCAGAATATTTAAAACCTGACATAGATTATTGCAAAAATAAATGAAGCAAAAGAAAATTAACAAAAAAAATTGCATGCATACAAGTCTAATGATGCACCAAAGCCCCACCAGCTATGTTTGTGTATCCTGTCCAATCACTGCATGCTTCCCAGTAGTTTAGTGAAGAAAGACAGCCAACCCCTGAGGCCTGTGCAGCCCACACAGCCCGGGTCACTCTGCAGAAGTGCCTGTCTCCCATGATGGATTAGATAGAACTCAGCAGAGTCAGGCTTCCAAGCTGGTGCCTTGAATACATACAGTTCAGATGTGGATTCCAAACATTTTGTCAGAGATTTTACCTTCGTGTCTTAACTCTTGGACTGACAGACATGCAAACATGTAGTGGAAAAAAGTTTCTAGAAAGGAGTCACACAAAGGCATGTGATCAGAGCCAAATGATTGCGGTTTAAATGACCATCTTTCAGCTGAGATGTTTTAATTCCTAGCCTTTTGCAACTTCACAAGTGGCTAAAATTCTATCAGTGTTTTCCCTGGAAATCTTAACTCCTCCTTCTGAGACCTAGAGACATAGTGGCAATTTTCCAACATAAATGGGACCCATGTCCATTTTACATACGTTGTGTGTAGTGTTGCAAACACAAGTTTGCTACTGTTTTCTGTTCCTACTAACCTATCTTCAACGGGTACTTCTTAGACTCTTTTTCACCTAAAGATGTCAGCCCTGAAAAGGTGATGTGACTACATGAGTATACACTTGGGCTTTCCTTGTTGTTTCCAGCTGGGGAGGCCTTAGCCTACAGCATCCTTTCCCTCGTCTGTGATCTTGTGCTTTGTATGTCTAGTTTCATTGCACTTTTATTACTTCAGTCCTTCAGACTATTCATTCTGTATGATTTTCCATCTTCACATTTCTACTGGGGGCCTATGGGTTTGTGTCATTGGCAAATGTTGTCAGCATACTCTGACTTTTTGTATCAATATCAGTAAAAGCTGTTTGGTTCTGAAAACATCCTTTGAAACATCACCAGTAACCATCAATATCCCTTTTTGTCATTTTTTTTTTCTTCCCTTAAACCAAGTTGTGATACTTTTACACTTCTAGAGAATCTTAGCCAGAATATTTTTTTTCCCCTAAGTGGCATTGTATCCAATATACATGATATCCGCTAGATTTCAAAGGTCCCTTTCCTTAAAATGAGTTACCTTATAAAGAGTTGATAGGTTAATTTGGCATAATGTTAGTCTATTTGGGGATAAAGCTGTTATTCATTATATTCCATTTTTCCTTACCTCAGTGTCTCTAGCTATGCAATGCTTCATAATTTGTTTCAGATCTTTGCACAGCTTCCGAGGTCATAGCTGCATGTTTTTAGGTTGCCTCAATCATGTGCATCCCTTTTTCTTAAAAGAAAAAAAAGTTAGCTTTTTATTTTTCAGACATTTGATTGCCAGCCTAATAGAATAATTAAAAAAAGTCTTTGTTATTATACTGGCTTTTCACGGGCAAACGTTGTAAGTACTCTTGAGTGGAGATTTTGGGGTCTTGCCCTTCTGGTCTAGACGCTTCCTTAAAACCATTTTTATGTCTTTGTTTTGTTCTCATCTTAGATGAGTAATTTTCATATCTACAGTCTGTATCATTAGCCACACTGCATTTGCTACTGTAGTCAACATCCCCATATTCATTTCGTTCTGGACTGTCTGTACATTATCTTTAATCTTAACTCCTTTTTGCTGCTTAGTGAAGCCACTCTTTATCCTACTTTCTTTTTATTTGGATGATGAAAGTACATTATAGTACTTGCAGTTTTTCAAGATCTGACCCTGCCTAACATTTTGTGTTCTCACTTTCTCTATATATTTTCTGACATCTGACAGTTTTCCTTGCATATTAGCTTCATTTCCCACCCTACAAGCCTTCTGCATACTCCAGATGTACTCCCTGAGGTGGCTGCTCATCTAGTTAGGGTGAAAAGCCCTTTGTTATAAAAGGGTTTTCCACATGTTTGAAGCTGTGATTTTTTTCAGACTACATCCAATTTTTTTGTTAAAAGCATTTCTCGCACTTCCTTGAGTTTTAACTAGATTGACTTTTTAAGGTGAAATTTGGATTTTTCCTTTACAGTTAGCAATTATTCATGTTACAGCCATTTTTTTTCCCTTAAATGTTTGTTGTCAGTGACCTTGAGATACAGATTTCTTGACCAACTCTTTAGTATGGTCTTGTAGCTTACTTTTCTTGTGATATGTTTCACATCCTCAGATACTTGAGTCTATCCCTTATTGACTGGATATCTTTTCTTGGAAGTTACAATATTACCTTGCAGTTTTCCTAGTGCTATTTACTCCTTATTTACTCTTTCATAATGTTGTTTGCGTTGTAAACAATACAGAAATTTATATACAACAAAAGGGATCCTACATAAACTTTTCTGAAAAAAACCCAGACCAATTAAAAACCTTTTGTAGTCTCTTTAAATTTTCTCACAGCTTATCACACAGTTGGTTCATCCCATCACTATTTTTGCCATGAGGAATACCATAAGGTCAATACCTGTGGATGAGGGAAATAAACAAGAAGAGAATAACTCTGTCAGACTGACTTGCAGACCTACTGCATCATCTGTGTGACAGGGAGGCTATAATGAGTTATACAAGCTATTGCAGGCAATTTTATGGCCCTCTGCACTTCAGTATAGTCCTCTCACCCAGATAATTTTTTTTAGAATCTCCCCATTGCTTTGTAATATCCAATTGGGAAAAATGGGATATTTTAAGGGTGTGGTCCAGGTAAAAATCATTAGTACAATCTCACAAATTCCTATTAGTTAAATTCCTTATCATTGCTTTCAATGACATGCAAGATATCTCCTGTTTATTTTCCCATTTTTAATGTAAGGAATTTCAGTGTTTTTTTTAAAATTTATTTTATTGTTAAAGAAACTGCTCTGTATGACTATGCTCATGGAAGTTTTTTATTCATTTTCTTTAAACAGGCTGTAAGAATTTTAAGTGAAAATATCTTTTTCCTTTATGCACCATATGTTAGATTAGTACATCTCTAACTGAGAGGCTGGTGCTGCTAGACCATCAGTACTAACAAGCCATGGTTTCTGCCTTACTCTGTCATTTAGACATGGGAATGGGGAAATTGATCCTCCTTTTATAAGAGCACCTTTTTCTTCACCAGCAAAAAAACAAACTAAAATCACAAGAATGCCTAACATGGAGAATGCAAAGTCATTGTGATGAATAATCCTCAAAAGGAAGGAAAATATATGGAGATGGTTATGTTTTGGTTTTAGTTTTAAGCTACACATCACCACTGGACAATTGGACATATCACCAATTTCTGAAATGAATTATGCTGTCACCTTTTAGTGGGGTAGAGTAATCACAAGAGTAGGGTTTTATTACATAATTTATATACTTTTTTTTTCTCTCTCGTCCCTTGTCAACAAAGAGTTACTAGCAATTTTTAAGGTGTCAAGTCCTGCTTTAAAACAAGAGCTAACATGATTTGCTCATATGTTTTTGAACTGTTTTTTTTTGTTGTTGTTATTGTTTGTTTGTATTGTTTTTGTTTTAATTTTATTTTCAGATTTTAAACTGTGTCTTGTCTTAGGACTATCTTGGAAGGCAAACCAAATTTTATCAAGCTACAAAAGATACTCCTTTTTTGCATTAAAATTTTCTATTTCCATTTTGATATTTTAATATTTTTCAAATTTGCTATTTTATATGAGAATCTAAATTATTCCTTGCTGGCAACAGACGGGGCTTGTATTTTCAGGCAGTTGACTTTCATTTCAGGCAACAAATACTTTTAAAGTAGACTGCAATAGGATTCTATTTTTGAGACACAGTGATTTAAAGATACCCTTCTTCTGTCAATCAGATATATATTCAAGTGGTACTTAATTTAAAATTGAATATTCTAGTTCAAAATTTTTCCAGTTGTTCTCATATTCACTACCTAAAATTGTAAAGGAATGCTAAAGAATTAAGTGATAGAAATTTGCACCTGGAATTTAGTGTGGAATATAATACTTAATATGCAAAATAGCATAAGTTGTCAATTCATCTGCATTTTTGGGTATTTTTCAAAGAAACAAAATCATTTTTATGAATAAACTTTCCTTTCCTTTATAATTCTTCATGATATTAGATATATTAAAGCCTGCAGACAATGTATTAAGCAGATGATAGAAGGCTAGCATGTCATGTCCTAATAGATTGAGCAGCTGTGTTGGTTCTTTAAGATACTTCATACTCAGCAAATAATCGTAAGTAAATATACTCCTATGATTATCAAACTATGCTACACTGCCAATACTGTCTCAATATTTAAAGACAAAAATTGAATTTTCAGCAGCAACCAAGTAACGTCTAAGTGAGTGGGAGAGGGCTGGAGGAACTAGTAGCCAGAAAAGGCTTCAGGAAGAAGGATTTGCACTTTTCAGTAAAGGTAGGAGCTGCAGTTGGTGTGTGAGGGAGTTACTACTTGCTGCTGTAGCTCGCCTTCTCCATGCCCATTTTGGGGGTTTGTACCATAATAGTTAATCCTGTGTCCTCAGGCTGCAGTTTCTAGCTGTTCCTTGCCTACAGCTGGCCAAGGAAGTGAATGGAACCCCTGCACTTGGAGTTCTGTTGTGTCAATAACAGGTAACAGTAGACAAATACGGGAATGAGAAGTGAAAGTAGTAAGAAAGCCCATTGCTCATACAGAATGTTTAAGTTTTGTATTCCTTCTTAAAATGATAATTCATACAAAGACCTATCAAAATGACATACATCAGATTTCAAAGTCATGGTGATTTCAGGTGTCTCTTCATATCTAAGATCATATTTATTCATTTCTATTTTTAATTGCAATGAACGGCGTTAAGTGAAACTGTTAATCATGTTCATTTAAAACTATAATTGATGGAATCTATTTTAAATTCTGAATGAAAAAAAAAGGACTTGACACATGCTTTCCTTCAATTGCTAGGCCATGGGAAGTGTGACTGTGGGAAGTGCAAATGTGATGAAGGCTGGTACGGTGAAGCTTGTCAGTATCCAACTAGTTGCAATCTTACACGGAAGAAAAGCAATGAAATGTGCAAGAATTCTCAAGATATCATCTGTTCTGGTGCAGGTAAGATGTTTTTTGTTGCTATTGATGGTTTGATGTTCTCCCTGTGTTATCTTGAGAACCAGTGCAATTTCTTTACTAATTAGGAATTTTGTAGAGTATGTTTCAAAGACTGAGAAATAACTGAATGTATACTAAAATGCTTAGTTTTCCTATAGGCCTTTTCCTGTGCGGATGATGTGCGCTGATTCTGAGTGACTACTTTAATACTTTAGTTCATCCATTGCTATTTTAAGTTGATGAAGCTGCAGCTCTGTCATGTATTTTGCCCATCAAAAGGTTATGGTAATGGCATTAACACAGAAAGTGGTGCCATTCTTTTTTGTGTTTGTGTTTATAGCATGCAGATATGGCATTTGCAAATACTTTTTCAGGATATTTATAAGCTGTACAATTTTTTGAGATACTTTTGAGCTGTATCAATGATTTTAAAAAAATATTTGTGGAAGAAGTGCAGAATCATTTTAATGGATTACTTCTTTCTTCACTTTGCCTATTCTGATAACACACTTTTATATTTCTCTTGAGACAAGAAACTGTTTTTCCATTACACTGATCTCTGAATGAGAGAATGCTTCATGAACTCCACTTCTGCTCACTATTTCTGACCTTTAATTTCTGTCTGGGTCTGTGCATTTTCATGCAACTAAATTTCTTACAAGTTAGTTGCTGACATGAGCAAAGAACCCAAACAGTTTGTGGGCCTTGGTCCGGAGAAGCTAGGGTCTCACAAGAAGATGTGAAACCCATTTTATGCATATAGCATACTAAGTAAATAATACATTCAATTTACAACAATAATATAGATTACATGAAACTCATGATTGTTTGACTAACAAATCAGACACACCTAAACGAGAAACTGACTCTCAAAAATAACCATAGTTCACTGTGATCAGTCAAAGTACTTAAACAAGAATGTTAAGCCCTTTTTTTCTCTTTCTTTTCTTGGTTAGCAGTGGCCCCACTCTGTCTGTCACTGAGCCTTCACAGGAAAACCAGTGTAGAACGACCACTAGAAGTGGCTAAGAGGGGAGTATTTGTGGGCTCAGGAAAAGACTGAAAGCTTTACATTTTGCTGCTATTAGAAGACAGGAATTCCAATGAGACTGGCTAGGCAGTTGAGGGTAACTTTCATGGACTGTAGCCATATATGGTTTGTCTTGATCAAATTACCTTTTTATCTACTGCCAATATTTCCTTTGCGGTCTGAGCTCTGGTTTTTAATTGCCAGCAATAGGTGGGAAGGGATGACACAAGTTGTTGCAAAAATAGTCCTCTGCTGTCACACAGCTAACCATTTATTGTAATTCTTTTCATGAACCAATCAAGATCCACCTAAAATTAACTTTTCTCACATAACTATTCGTAATCATTTGTCAGAGTAACTAGGACATCCTACCTAAACTGAGATTCTCTATATAGGCAATTTCCACTTCTAGTCAAGGGGAGAGAATTAATGCTCTCACCACACAGAGTATTTGGTCTCTTTATATGCCCAATTTATGAATCAATTTACCATTTTACCTTTTTCCCTAATTGGTAATTATTTGTAAATAAGACAGTTTTCTGAAAACTTTTATTTGTATTTATTTTCCAAGTAATTGCAGCAAATGATTTTAGTTCTGTAAGTTACTTATGCTGTACTATCAGTCATATTATTTTTATTTTACTATATATTAGCTACAGAAAAAAAAATTAAAGTTTGCTTTTTTAGACTGGCCTTGTATGTCCCGGAGCCAAGTTCTTCTGTTTGTTTGAATTAATCTGATGTTTAGCAAAACTTACTCTGTATTTGCAATGGTGAAATACTAAACAGTTTCTGCAAACCAGTTGTGTAGTATCAGTATGAAACTTCTATTTTGGAGGACTTATTTTGTGTCCATAACCATGTTTTCTGAAACATATATAGATGCAATGTGAGGATTATGTGTCTTGTGAATTAAGTTCCATTTGTAAAAAATCTGTACTTGCTGTCATAGTGACACCATGACTGCTGATACACTTTGTGCAACCCCATTGGCCACGGAGCCCCAGCTAACATGATATTGCACAAAGTTCCTACCTTTACAATTTTAATAAAGGTGATAGAGGTAGGGAAAAGGAATGCCTTATATGGCCAACATGGCAATACATTTGTTTCTGACATGATTTTATAGAATTTTGGGGGGTTTTGGCTGTGTAACTCCTTAATAAGTTTATTTATGGCTGTTATATATTATCATGCATTATGTTTCAACTCAGAAAATATTCAGGAGGAGGAGGAGAAGGCAGTTGTTTGCTTTGCTCTGGCAACTGCACTTCAGGTCAGATAGACTCTCTGAGGGGAAAAGAGTCATTTTTCCTTCCCTGTGAGCAACAAACCAAACCTTTTCTGTTTGTGAGGATGGGTCGTGGAGAGGGGCAGCCATTGAGGTGAGGGGATAACCCTACTCCAAAGATCAAGAGGCAAATGTGTAACCAGACTAGACATCATTTACAAATCAATTTCAATCTTTTGCATTACCTGAGGGCTCTGTTTTTTCCTTATGTCAGAAAGTTTTCAATTTTGGCTTACATTGTGAGAAAAAACAGCCCTATGCTTCCAAAGCATTTTGGAGCCCTTGGATTAATTAAATTAGGGGAGCATCTCAGGCAGATCCGTGTTCTCAAACCACTCAGTGGTCTGACATGGGTAAAACACATCTTATTTGTGACAAATCAACAAGTGTCTTTATTACAGCTCTTAACATTCTTGCAAGATCTAATCTTTTGAGACCTCACCCACAAATTGAAAAAAAATAACTGTAAAAGCTTAGATTGTGTCAAAGTCCTGAAATAAAAAGTTGTTGTTTTAGAGATTCCTACAATTCTTCAAATGACTGAAATACCTTGTAGTGTGGACATCAATACCACCGGAAAAACATGCACCTTGCAGTAAAATTGTGGATATGTTGTTATAGTCGGCTTCCCTGTTGTATAATTAATGTATTGCTGTGATAATTGCTTTCTAACGTGCGTCCTTTTGTCCTGACATCTGATCATAAGGTCTTCCTCACCAATGTTTCCTTCCTTTGGTTCCTGACTTTTTCTCCAAGCCTGTATTTAAAAATCTTAATCCCCAGATGATAGCTGTGGGAAAGAAACCAGAGTGCAAAGGAACTTTGTGAACTTAGACATAATTTCAGGTCCTCAGTAGCCATGCTCTGCTATTCTCATGTAACATGGCTGTGGTACCAGACAAAAACAGGCTTCATTTTTGAGAAGATGACCAAGTTAAATTTTCTCCTTTCAGTAGGCAGAAGATATAATTTTCAAAGCTGACTTCATACCTCAGTTGTTTAAAGTCAGACAGACAGCTCTATGAGTGAATTTTACTGAAGAAAATCTTTTGCTCCTTATTAAAAATGCTCCACTTGAATGTTGCATCCATCTATATGTAAGATTAGGCTTTTCTTAGTATGGTTTGTTTCTGTGTCTGTCTTTATTTGGCTTGTTGATCTTTAGATTTAAGTCTTCTCATGAACTAATGAAACTCTCCATAAAGTGCAGTCATTGAGTGTTGTCTTAAATGTTTACAGGCACATGTCATTGTGGCAGGTGTAAATGTGCAAACTCTGATGGAAATGGACTCGTCTATGGCAAATATTGTGAATGTGATGATAGAGAATGCATAGATGATGAGACAGAAGAGATTTGTACAGGTACGTATTTTAGTGAGTACAAGAAGAAAGGTGAAGATTAATAGAGGCTGTTATAAAATTATTTAATAGTGTGGACCTATGGAATGTCTTTACTGAATGTATGACTTAAAAGTAACTACATTTGCAAGAATTTAGCTTGCAAATTGTAAGTGGGAATTTCACATGCAAAAATCAGCTAAGCAGGAGGTTAAAGAGTGAAGAAATCCTGTGACATCCTCCTCTTTTTGGAAGAGCTGCAAAGAGGATTATACAAGGTAATTCATAGCTTAGTGTGTCTGTCTTCAGTAGAGTATAAGAAATGTGAGTGCTTTGTGGCATAAATGGCAGCAGGATGGAGGGCACACACAAAAAAAGAACAAAACAAAAAGGAAAATTATTAATAATTTTGCCAAGGAAGCAAAAATTTAAAAGAACAAAAATAGTTGTAGGATGAGAACTCAGAAGCAATTCCAGAGATAAAAAGGGAAACGAATGAATGAAGAAAAATTTCATCTCTAATAGGAAAGGCAAAAGAGTAAGATGGAGTGAACTTTGGTGATATAGAAGCAACCAAAATTCAAACAGTGTTTTAATTTCATTATAAAATAGGAATCTGGCAATTAAATTTTGTGCAATACGCACCATTTCATGGCATTATAAACGTTGTTGCCTATGTTGCTGGGGAGGCTTGTACTTGAGCTGGTGCTACAAATATATTTTCCAGCTATAGGCATGCATACTATGTGTGCATAAACTATTCATACACTTATAACAATGCTTGCTCTGTGTGAGCACAAAGATAGTACTTGTGTAAAATAACTTCATCTGTCTTTATCCTTACACAGAGAATAAAATGTTCTATATATTTAAGTGCCTTTGAAGGCAAAAAGAACTAGTTTTTTTTTTTTTTGTTCTTTCATAGGTGTAGTTAGGGATTTTAAATGAGGGTAAACAGAATGGTCCTCTAAATTCCAGATCAAGGAGTAGAGTACAATATTTCTAGGAATTGCCTGAAATAAAATGAGTGGAGGGCAATAATTTTTATGTGACAGTGGTTCCATTTATATTTATTTGCTTGTAACCCTTCATATGGTACCAAATATGATATAAATTTACCATTTATTTGATTCCAGTAAATTCTCCTTCTGCTGTTTTTGTCAAGTATTTTTCCCCATCTGTGTTGCTGCTGGGTTATATTGTTAGGGTTTTTGTCCTTAGGTTTCATTTCACCTTGTTTCATCCAGTAGTGCCATATTACAAAACAGACCAGATGCATCTATGTAAAACACTATTTTTATGTGTATACAGAAATCAAAGAATGCTGTTATAAAAAAACAAAAAAATGTTGGTAGATTCAAGTCTCTAAGATGTGTGATTCATTAGTATAAAATCCCTGATGCTTTATGTAAGTTTTGGAGACTTCTAAAGGAAATCTGTTGTAAACTGATGGCGTGCTTGACTTGGTTAGGTTGTTGTAACCTGAAAAGTTTATGTACATAGGTTATGAGTGTTAGATTTTGCTTTACTTTCTAACAAGCCTCTACAGTGTGCATAACCATATGTTGAAGCAGGCCTTATGCAGAAAAAACAGACAGCACATGAACTGAAAGTCTAAGGTACATAACTTTGTTCCAGAAGAACCAGAATACACATGGCTATGTGGTTATTGCTTCCCTCTCCCATCCTGATGTCTCCTTTAACACCCTTTATGCTGTCTTTCCTTCTACAGGATTTCTACCACAGGAATCATTTAAGCTATTTATGAAGTAATAAACATTCCAACCCAGTTTTGCTTAGCTAGCAATGTCCCCTGGGTGCTCTCTACAAACTGTCTGAACCTAATTAGTGCCTGTTGTACTTTCATGGTTTGTGTAGCACCTACTTACTTACCACATCGCCTTTATTGCTCTTGAAGGTATGGACAGGTCTTGAAGATTTTAATTGTCTTCAAAGAAAGCCAACTCATGAGGATCAAACTAGTGAAAAACCAAAAGCTTCTACTTACACACATTTCTAAAGCCTGCAACTGTGAGCTGGGATGGAAAAGCCATGCTGAGATATAAATAACATGCATTTTAATCTTTGCACAAGGGGCCTGCATTTTTTAAGCAAATCTGTTCTTAGGTAGGGCATATTTACAAAAATATTTCAAGGTTTTCCAGCCCCCGTTGGACTTTTACTGGTCAGTTGACTACATCACTTTTCAAACTTTGGAATCAAGTTGTAGCTTGTTTTTAATAGTTATCATGGCTTTTTTCCTAAGGCTTTTTTTACTCTAAAGAAGTGATTTTTTTCTTCAATCAAGAGCAAGAGGTAGTGACAAATTGTAGCTTTTAATTAATATTTATATGAGGACTCTACAAGTGTGAATGACGAATTAATGTTTTAATCTGCAAAAACTGCCAGTAGATCAAATTAATTTACTCCTTCACTGTTTCCTCCCTTATTTCTTGTCCACTGTTCAAGAACAACCTTTTGGCAATAAGCATTATTTTAGACTGTCTTCGCAGTTTAGATTTCTAAGTAAGATGATATTTTCATCTTCTGTTATTTTTTGAAAGGTAACTAAACAATTGCAATGAAAATTCCATGTTTAATTGTAAAAACAGAAAAAAAAAACCTCCACAGATCCAATATTGCACTCTTCATACTTAAGAATATAAGCTAACCACACTGTGATAGAGACAAGAAGGTCTACTAAGCTTAACATACCTATAGGGAAAAAAAGTCAAGATCCTGGCTTGATCCTTCTAGCAAAGAATAAATTTATGGCTTTAAGACCAGTAAGAGTTGCAGCTACTTAATTTAAATTCTTTTTGTCATTGAAGTTCATCAAGCTTCAGATCACATCTTTTGGAAGATATGTGATTTGTTAAATAACCATCTACAAGGTTCATTTTACTAGTTCCTATCTTTCATAAAATGGCTTATCTGTGTTAAATTTTAACAGGTAAGGAGGGAAGCCATATACAATGTAGACAGTTTGTAGTAAATCAAGGTCCCTCTGCTGGAATTATTTGAGGAGTCAAGAACACACAATGCTTTATTAGACATGCCAAATGCAGTGGGTTCTTGAATCTTAAATTTTAACTCTGCTTAAATTTGAACTATACATTTACTGTCTTCCAAATTTACCCATAAAGTTTCAAAAATTAGGCTTACAAATAATAAAATATTAATGTTGTTTTCTTGCTGTTTATTGATTAAATGTATTTGGTCATTAAATGAAAATATCTTCTAAAGTAGACTTGAGAAAAAGTATAGTTCAGACTTCCTTTGTCTTATGTTACGTAGGCATATACAGTCTAGAAATTATTTCTATTATGAGTCTAGCACTAGAAGTTTTTAGAAGAAAAAATTAAACTGTTATATTGTTAATGCCTTTTAAAAACTTGCCTCTTTCTCACTGTATAAAATTTGTTTTGGCTTAAGGCCATGGAAAGTGTTACTGTGGAAACTGTTACTGTGAGGCTGGTTGGCATGGAGATAAATGTGAATTCCAGTGTGACATCACCCCCTGGGAGATCAAGAAAAGATGCACATCGCCAGATGGCAAAATCTGCAGCAACAGAGGTGTGTTGTTCTTGCGTTCCTTCTACGCATATTTATGTAGCTTGCTTTTAGTTTACGATATGCGTTTGTGCAGCAGGACATGGACTGTGCTTGGTGACAGTTTCTAGTTGTGTCTCCAGATTTGAAATAAGTGAGAACAGCTTCCGGGTGAGTGGGTAGATTCCTGTGCTTAGGTATAAACTTACAGAAATCCACACCCATTTTTGGATTGAGCTGACCCAAGTTCTCATCCCAAACCACTGTGATTCTATTCTATTCTATTCTATTCTAGTCTATTCTATTCTATTCTATTCTATTCTATTCTATTCTATTCTGTTCTATTTTTTTTGTGGTAAGGCTGAAGAAGATAATGTATTTGTACATCTGCTTTAGCAAGAAACCTATCCTGCAAAATAAAATATTAGCAGGTTTTTGACTTTTAATGGATTGGTGCTGTAAGGCTAAGAGGTCCATATGTCAGTTCACTCTTAAAGAAGAATAAGGAACCACAACTGAATAGGGAGAATGAAAACACAAAGCTTCTGGTTTCCACTGCAACCTGAAAAAAACAACTACAAAGTGTTCAGTATCAATGCTGTGGAATGCATACAGAGCTGGAAAGGTAAACTTCACACAGTATTTTAATTTCAATTTTACCTTGTACTTCTGTCTAATTTTGCTATTTTGGAAAAAAAAGGCACAAAACAAGGTTGTTTTTCACTAGCTGCTATGTTTGCATTCATTGAAGAAAAGGTAAAAAACTATTTTTTTTGCAATAGTCTGGAATAATTACAGTAAGGACATAAGTATAGAACATAAGTGCAAGTCACATAGATACCTCTCAAAACATCTCTACTGACAAAACCTGCTATAGTGTGGACATCTAATTATCCTGAGGAAACTCTCTTAATTATCAGGAAATTGAAAGATTGGCTCAAATACAGTCATCATGTAGGATTATTTCATCTTCGGACTTTAGCAGTAAAAAATTTTCTGTAGTTCTGGAAATTATTTGGAAGTGGCTTAAGATCAGATTATTTGTTTAGACCTAGAAAATTATTTCTTGTCAAATAATTTCTTGTCAAAACAATTTTTTGTTCAAGTTAGAAATCTCTTTAAATTCACATTGTAACTGAGTGAAATGAAGGTAAATAGTATAGCTGGTATTCTGAATAACTACAAACTCCTATGGTTTGGTAAAGTACATTCATGGGATAATTCTGTATTTTTATCTTTTCATGTATTTGTGATTCTATCCCCATAAAAAATATGCATGCTTTTTACTACATGAAGTTGCCTTCCAACACAATATTTATACTCTTAACTCCTATTTGCCCAGTTTTCTGTGTTTATGCATCTTATGATATAGGTGCAGTTTGTCTTGTCAATCTTGAGCCTTCTGAAAATTAAATATCAAGACTAACCTTGCTGTCCAGCCTCCTTCAGTACTAAGATGCATAAATTGTCTTTATCTTTCCACCAACTGTCTGGTCAAACACATAGGAGCCTTTAGATTTGTTTAACCTTTGGTGAGACGGTGTTTTGAATTCCAATATCCAGGACAGATGATCCAAATTCACTATGAAGTAGTTTATGGACGGATTAATCGTTCTCCATAGACTTTCTCTGTCTGAGTTTGATTTGGTTTGGTTTTGGGTGTTCTTGGGTTCTTTCTTGCTCCTTCAATTCAAACCACTGAATTGAAAAAGTGTTAAAAATCAGGTGCAAATTTCTTGAGGGCTGTCTGGGCAACTTTTGCGATAAGCAGGGCAGCAGCTCTTCCTTCTTCGTGTAACCGTCATACATGCATGACTGTGTAGACCTCCCCTTTTTAAACAATGTGGCTGTATCTACATGTAATCTCTAGTCAGCTGCTCCTGGTCTCAAACACATTATCTTGTTCAGAGTGATCTGAATAGGAAGAGGAAGGCTTTGGTGGAGTAGCAGAAGGTGACGCTACTCTTTAGGAAACTAACTGCATGCATCTGCAAGGCTAGGCTGTTTCTTTGTGCCTGTTGGCATCTCAGAATGAGTAGTGAGTGTATGTCCCTGAAGCATATTTGGATGTCTGAATAAGGGAAGTGTTTTTTTTTTTTTTTGTTCTGACTTTTCCTAAGTAAGTAGGATGTGTGTTCTTTGTATATCGGTAAAGTTAATATCTTTGTCATACATAGGAACATTTCTGTTCCTATTGTAAATGACAATGTGGGCCTGAATATTGATTTGAGAAAAATTGAAAACTATAATTTTCACGTAGATCTGTGCTGATGTTCTTCTTGGGTAAAAAATGACCTACTAGACATGTTCAGCTGGATTAGAATTTGGATTCTCTTCTAGTTTAAATGTTTATGCTTTAGCAGTGGTTAATTATCCACTGTGCCCAAGCCCAAGTCATTTAAAGCATTGATTTTTATTGTCATTAGTGTCAGAGCAAATTACTGTTGATGTCAAAGATTTACGACTCTTCTCTGCACTACATCTTTCTGTTGATTTCCTAAAAAGGTTCAACAGCAAAAAGAAACTTGAACAGAAAGACAACTTGTTTGTATAAAGTATCACTACTAAATAACCATAAAAGATTTTAAATCATTGAAGATCAGCATATGCTTATGATTAACACTTGCAGCTTTGAAACTGCACTCCTGTGAGAGCAGAAAATTCACAAGTGTAAATTCCTTTAATCAAACTAATATTATTCTAAATAGCTCAGTTAATCTGTCTCTGACTTTTTTTTTTTTTTAACTATTTCCTAGGCACATGTGTATGTGGGGAATGCACATGCCATGATGTGGATCCAACTGGTGACTGGGGAGATATTCATGGAGATACTTGTGAATGTGATGAAAGAAACTGCAAGGCAGTGTATGATAGATACTCTGATGACTTCTGTTCAGGTAAGGAATATATGTAAAAGGAACTTCTGTGTGGTTTTGTAACTAAATCATCCAACTGGATGGTCTTGCTCTTCCTTGTATCTATTTGTGTGTGTGTATGTATGTATATACATGTGTGTGTGTGTGTGTGTGCGCGCGCATATATATAATTATATATCCTTCTCTGGGGAAATTTAAATTTGAAAATTGTTAAATGAAATTTATTTCATTTTATACGGCAGGAAGAGGACAAGTGAGAGAGAGAGAAATTTAAGGAAAAATGAATAAATGAAAAACAGTACCCTGAGAATACGAATTGACCTGAGAACAAGTAGAGAATCAAAATGTGGAAAACATGAATGTGTGGTTCAACTGCACATCTCTGGCTGTACATCTTAAAGATTTTCACCTTCTCTTTTTCTTCTCCTTGTACTTTGGAGCATTATATTCAAATTAATTAACATCCATCCAGTTATCAAACGTTTGCAGTGTAATTAGATTGGTGCTTCATGTATCGACTCACAAAAACTGAAATTCTGAGTGAGACTTTGCATACAATTTTGTGTAGTTACTGATAAAGATGCTAATACTGGGCAGTGGAGAAGAACTTTGATCAATACAAAGCATGCAAATTGCACACATAGGAACTCTGCAAAACCTAATGAAGGTAGTTTCAAAGCAAATTGGCAGATTACAGATTATCACCTCTAATGTGTCCTGTAGAAATCTGATCTGGCCTAATTAATAATAGGAAGAATACAGTCACACCAAGGAAAACAATAATGTGGTATATTCTCTTCCTATTACTAGAATGAGACATCCCTCATAGAAATATCTTAGGAGTTGCCTGTAATAAGGAGATAAGGCTGAAACAAACATGATGCATAAAATTCCTAGCCTCTTCTTTGCTTCTTATAAAGATGAAAGGTTTTTCGACTGTTCTTGTTCTATTTTTTTAATGAATATTGATGAATCACTGGTTAATAAAGTGATTGAAAAAGAAACATTTCTAAAAAACCTTCAGTGAATTTATTTGCTTGTTACTATTTCAGTCACCTACAAATGTTATATAGGTTTATTTAATGAGATGAAATGATGTAGAACTGCAGTCATGAGAGCAGCAGGAGGACTGGCTTTGGGATGCTGTCAGCTGTTGAATGTGTTATTGTGTTGCTGAGTATCTGTTTAGCACTGGGGGACTTATCAAAACGTCAGCATCAGCTAGAGAATACAAAGATATAAAGCAAAATGGTAAATCTGTTCTGTAGTTAAGGATGAACACGAGTTTAATTAGATTAAAGTAAATCTGTGGCATCTATAGCTAATATTGCATCAGTGACAGAGAGCTTGAACTCCCTCTTTCCTGGACATTATTGCCCTTGTTGCTGCTGCTGCCTGGCCTGGTAATGGTTGTAAGAAAGCAGCATGTAAAAAAGTATTGACAGTTACAAAAGAGTTGGGGGCAAGATATAGCCATTAGACATTGGACTAAGGATGAGTACAATGTTCTTTATTATACAGATACAACTGTAAATGGGCAAATCTTATGAGAGATACAAAAGGAAGTACTTGTCTTTCTTGATGTGACTAAAACACTTGTTGAAGTACAGCTCAGTTTTTCTGCCTAATCAGAAAACGAAGTTAGTACTGCTTCTTATTTTTATGCCTTTTTCTACTGTGTTTTAGAAAAACTCAGTTTAGCCTTAGAGAACCATCCAAGTATGCATTCCTCAAATAGATTGTGCAAAAAAAATCATTTTTCACATGAAGCAGTGTGCATATCTTATAGTCCTGCTGTTTAGTTCTCTTTCAGAAAAGGAAAAAATGCATGTGTGTTAATTTTGTTTAATTGTGGTAGACAGAATCTGAAATTAAATCAAAGATTTACTAGCAAAATTGTAATTGTTTATTGGAAAGAAATTTACTTGGAGCACGATGTGTGCATGCGTTAAGTATGTCTGCAAAGTATATCCTCATTTTTCTTACAATTATTTGTAAATTGATTTAGGACGAGTCCAAGAAGGATTAGTCAGATTAGGGAAAATAATCCAGCTTTCTTAAAACCTACATCAAAAGGAGTTCATGCAAACTTTTTCCTGTTTTTTTCCTGCCAACCTAATATGTAGAGACAGGAACCCCCATTGTCCTGAGTTACAGTTTGAAAGGGTAGGAAGACGTGTTTAGATGTAAGGAGTTTTCACGCAACTGAAAGAATCTTTATTTCATAAACTACAAACGACAGGAATTGACAGCCCTGCTGTGAGGATTTAACATCACACAACACCCTTGCTTCACATGGCTTGGGGTGACTGTCAGTTTGCAGTTCCTAGCTGGCAATCGGGTGCTTTCTTTTAACACCTGAAGTGCTGTGCAGCGTGTTACTGAATCGTTTCCTTCCAGAAGTGTTTGCAACACTAAAGTGATTCTCTTCCTTTAAAGACAGAATAGTTTTCATGTTTTGACACAGAAAGAAAAAAGGTTTCCATAAGGAAATTCCTACATTCACACATCTCATTAGCTCATTTGCTGTGGCTCTAGGAAAGCAAATATATGTATGAAAGATCATCCTCTTCTAAGTATCTATCTGGATCAGGGAGCATGTCCAATGCTCAATCTGTCAGTCGGTGCACATGAAAGCAAGAGGCAGAATCACAGAACAGTTTAGGCTGGAAGGAATCTTAAAGATTACCTAGTTCCAACTCTCCTGCTGTGGGCAGGGATACCTCCACTATCTCGGGTTGCTCAAAGCCCCATCCAGCCTGGCCTTGAACACTCCCAGGGAGGGGACATCCACAACTTTTCTGGGTGACCTGTTCCAGTGCCTCACCACACTCACAGTAAATAATTTCTTCCTAATATCTAGTCTACTTAGACTCTCTAAACAAGAGGACCCATTTAGGGTTTTTCAAAGAAAAGAAATAACTAAAGAAAAATGCTTGTGAAATGAGCGACTTGTATTCTGGGAACTATTGTGATAACTCATTTTCTCACATTTTCTCCTTATGCATTTACCAGTTCACATTTTAGAAATATAATATAAGTCAGCCTTAACATGCAATTACAATTAGAAAGAGATATATCATCTCTGTTGCTACGATTTTCAAGAAGAATCTGTATACAGAAGTGGACATCAGAGCAATGCTTTCTGTGTCCAGTGAATGCTGACTATGTGAAAATTGTGACAGAATAGCCAACCTACAGCCAGAGTTCATGAAAAGAAATATTTGTTTTTGTGGCAAGAAACACTTTTACTGATGCTCAAGCTATCCTCATCCAGCACAAGGAACGTTTTGCATTTCCAGGATCCCATTGCTTTAGGCAAAAAGCTTTAGGCTCATGATGAAAGAAGATGGGAAATTAGGTTGTTTTTTCTTGGTCTGGCTATCTTAGCATTCATATCAAAACAATCTGTTTTCTCTTTTATCAGGAGGAATTCACCCTAACTTCTTGTCTGTTGTATTTTAATTTTTGTTTATGTTACTATGTTCAGATCTGGTTAGAAAGAGTCAAGTTAGGTAATGAGATACTAAACTACATCCAACTGCCCTATTGAAATGAGACTAGATAATGTCCAGTATTTTATTATTTGCACATCACTATTTAGTAGAAGGCACTGTTTTGAAACTTGAAACTGGTGTGACATTCCTGGTGGATCATGTTGATTGCAAGTAGATAAAAGGTGGTATTGCTATTATGATTATAATGGCCTCACTTTTTCCAGAGTGGTGAAACATGTGTTTTTAAATTCTATTCCACCCTTTTACATAAGGAGCATGTGCCAAGTGGAAAACATTTCTGAAGAAAAAGAACTAAAAAGAAGTACAGCTCAAATGGAATGTTAGACTAGTATAATTTTCAGGAAAATAGGTAGATATAGTGAATTGATTATTTAATGAAACAACAACTTTAAAGTTCATCTAATCATGATGTTTTAATACCTATCATCAGTCTAGACTCTAATCTTTAATTGTTTTCATTGTAAAGGTCATGGACAGTGTAATTGTGGAAGGTGTGACTGTAAAGAAGGGTGGACTGGGAAGAAGTGTGAACATCCACGTTCTTGTCCATTGTCAGTTGAGGAAAGTGCTAAGAAATGCCAAGGAAATTCTAATTTGCCTTGCTCTGGAAGAGGTAAGATATTTCTGGAAGAATTTTCATGTCCTTAAAATGTACTTCCATTAAAAGAATTTTTATGGATATCCACATTGCTGAAAAATGTGAACTTTCTTGACCTATTGTGTGTGAATCACACCTGCATAACTTGTGAGTTATGAGAAGGGAAGAGAAGAATACAAAGGTCACCTATTTTTATTGTCGTGTACTGCTTTGTATTTTATTTTACATATCTCAACATTTGTTTTTAAGGATGCTTTGAAGATTGCTGCAGTTAAGTCTTTACTAAGGATACATTAAAAATATAAACCTATTCTATGCATCCTTTGACAAAACCAGCATGAGTTTTTCAGCCTGGGTCAAGTGTTGTGGCACCTTTGTGGTAAGAGTTGTTTGGATTTACACTAATCAAGAAGCTGCCCCACTGAATGCAGGACTGACTTCTGACTTCTGCAGTTGTTCTTCAGTTCAGTTTGCTAGTTAGCCACTGACTTTTCATTTGAAAGCATCCCTTTGTGACACTGTAGCCTTTTCAAAATCTTTGACTAAAAGAATAAACTCATACTTACAATCGAAATACACATTACAAGCAAAAGGAAACTTTTCTCAGAAGGAAAAGGACTTGTTAATTTTCATCCATCACTGTGTGAAATGTGGTTTTCTAAAGAGAGAAGAGAGAAAAATGACTGAGACTTTAGCTAGAACTGGTAATTGAAGTTATTAGGAATTCTACCTACTTAAGTGTTGGCTGGGAAAGGTCTAAAACTGCTCTTGAATTATTGTATTTGACAATAAATGTAATTTCATTTGCAATGTCTTCTTTCACTAATAATGTCTAACATAGTCAAAAATTGTAGGCTGTGCACCCAAGTTAGCACTGTGATAACTGTATTTTTCTCAGCAGCTCATAACTTAGCAAAAGCATTATTAGCTGTATCTTAGAAGAACTATGTATTAACAGATTGTGGCTTGCTTTTTCCTTAATTAAGCTAGTTTTTCCAGTGAATTACAGCTCTCTTTTCTAGATAAAAATTCTCCAAGTAATTTCTGGGTACCAGTTAGGTGAAACATCAGCAAATTAACTGCATTTTGTTCATGATTGCAAGAATTATAATGAAAGGATAGGAGTGTTGGCAGTTTATTTATTTATTTTGTTATTTAAATACTGGCTCACTCTTTTCCTGATTTCATTGCTTGCTGAATGTCTGTTCTGTCAACTGCTTCATTAGGAGTTGTGTATATTGAGCATTTGGAGTCAGTTCTGTGATTTAATTTCATTGTGCAGTATGAGAGTCAAATGACAGAAGAAGTGACAGGAATAAATATACATTTAATTTTAATAAGAATATAGTCCTAGGTTATGAAACATATTGTTCTATTATATTTTAAATTTTGAAAATTTTTATTTGGTATAGTGAGAAGAGTGAGTTAAAGATTTCAATATTAATGGTAATAATTTTATCTTCTTGTCTGTCTGAAATACCTCAGTATTAATGCTGGAGGCAATCTCCTATTGAGACACTAGCAGTGAAATAAGTTCCCTTCAAGTGAATTCATCTGACTGAATGATTTCCTGGTCAAAATTTTCAAATAAAGTACAAGCACTTTTTATTGGGGGAAAAAAAGGCTTAATTTGATAGTGGCTTTCATGGAACTTTCCTTTAACTTCCCAACAAGAAGAGATCAGCAAGGTTTGAGGAGTGCAAGTAGCACAAACGCAGATCTAGGACATAGTATGATAGAGAGCAGCTGTCTGAAGGAAAAAAAATCCTGCATTCCATGCTTGAAAAAAAGATTCCTGTGAAGACTCTCATTTTAAAATGGAATGTGATGTTTTATTTTAGTTCTATGTCAAATTTTGTTTAGGAAAGAGGAAAGGGATTTTAGTCTAATAATCTGTAATTTACTGGCTAGTGTATTTTTTTACCTTGGATTTCCCTTTCTTCCATCATGTTTTGTGTATAATTAAAAATGTGAGAAAACTCTTGTACTGCTGAAGTGATGCAGGTGTTTAGCTCCTATGGAAAATTTTCACTGAACTTTCACAGTTAAATTCTTTGGTCCCGTTTTAAAATCCTACTACTTGACTTTTTAGCTTATCACAGACAGCCCTACTCCCAAGGAAATGAAAGTGTTACCTTTTCCATTTGAATGTTATTGTTTTGGTAACCAACTTGTCACATTTTACTGCTGGCTATGGTACAAGGACAGTAAATCCTTGTAGAGGTCAACAATCCACTACACTGTTGGAGAAGTTAAGTAATTAACGTCCTTATTTAATGGGATTTTTTAGTAAGGTAACCAGAACTGTTACACTTTGTAGCCTCTTTCTATAGCCTGTCTAAATGCTGGCATATGCTCAGATTTTCAGGTGGAAGAGTTCGAAACTTCAGTTGCGATACTCTGTCCTAAGATTAGCAAAGCTTATATTCCTTAGATGGTATTTTCTTGTTGAAATGCTAAGTCTGATTTTAAAAAAATTATATTCCTTCACTTAAATAGTAATTTAAAAAAATCCATGCTACCTGAGGAAGCATTGAAGAAATAGTCCTTCAAAGCTTTGGCTGGCCGTTTTTAGGGTTTTGGGCATTTTGTAAAGCTTTCTGGTATGGAAGACTATAAAATTCCCAGTGATTTGGCTTCAGTCTTTAAAATCTCCACTAATAATTGCAGAAGGTGAATAAAAAAAGTAAAACAAAGAAACAAACAAAACAAACCAAGCCACAAAATCCTTTAAATTCCTCATTAAAACAAAGGTTTGGGATTTGTATGGTTTTGTGTCTGAGATTTGGGATGATGGGGGCTTACATAAAGAAACAACCAACCAAACAAAGAAAAAAAAAAAAACAAACAAATCCACCCAAACACACCTAAACCCTTCGTTTCACCTCACGAAATTGTATAATATCAGTACAAAAATGTTGCACCAGTCTGAGAGACCAAAAGCTTCCATCTTTGAACTTAATTTTAGTAAAGTGGTTATTTTATACCTTATACTTTGTTTTTACAGTTAATATTGAATGGGAAGAGGAATGTTAGCCTTATCTTACTCTTTTTTTAATGCTTCAATGACTCAATATGTTTGTAATGTTAAATTTTCATATAGAGTACTGGAATTTTATATAATTGTACCCAAATTTTTATTAGTTACCATTAGGGAAAATTATGTTCCCACATGCAGAATTAGAGAAAGCATCAGCAATACAAACTAAAAGTGCCATGTGTCACCCAGATTTTGAGAACCACAGGTTCCCTTAATTATAGGTCATGTAACCTCAGCAAGGTAAAAAAAGATACAGGAGGAAAAAAAAAACTTAACAGTGAAAGAAAGCTTTTTTAAGGTAAAATATGTAATATAGCAGGAGTACAATGCTATAGATTACATTGTAATTCCCTTTCTAATTTTCCCCAGTCACTCCCAGGAAAAACAAGCTTTTTCATGGGTGCTGTTCAACATGTGGGGAGAGCAGAGATGCTGCAGAAAATATATTTTATCATGGTCTTATTTCTTAGCTGCTTCAGTAGGTGAAGGAGAGAAAAGGCAGTATATTGTCATGCTGATCAGTAAGTGAGGATGTCTGTGTTCTCAGACGATGTTATAAAGGCAGAGGCAATATGAATCCTCTCAGATACATCAATTAGTCTGTCTTTACCTGCAGTAGTTCCTGCTATTTATCAGGGGAGAGAAGGATTAGATGAAATTTTTTTGGAATTTAAACATGCTATTGCTAGATACTTTCCAAAATTACTTACCCTACAAAAGCATGTTGAGGACAAGCAGTGATTCTAGCCAGCTTCATTCATATGAAGTGAATAACTCCTTCTACACTTTTATTCCTGAGCATGGTTTTACTTGCTGCATTTTTCACTATAGGTGTAATACTTTCACAGTGAAAGTCTGCCCCTTTTAAGAAGATGCTGTGCAAGACCACTGAGCAGAGATAAAGGAAAAGACACACCAAAAATTCCTTATGGCAAGAAATAGAGATAGTATATTGTCAGGATTACGGGACAAGACAAACAACTTTTCTCTTTAAAATGCAGATCATTTCCTTGAGATTCCCCTTAGGGCAAAAAGCAGATTTCAAAATAGTTATAATAAAAAAGCCTTCAGGAAGAGAACTGAAAATAGAAAGAGTAGGTTTTGAGAATAATAGATGAGAGCTTGTTTTTCAAAAATCTTGTTCTCATCTCTTATCCTTAGTGAAGGCAGCCATGCCATGGCAGTGATCCTAAGACAGATAAAGGACAAATCATCTTTTTGGTAGTGTTTTTTTACCATTTCAATCTCTTTCCTATAATTGCTTTCATTTATTTGTTATATGGAGAGAATGGAATTGTCTTTTTATCTGTGAAATTCTCCCTTACACTTATGCTCTAACATTTGCTCTATGAAATATGAAGGATTTTTTTGATTCTGTACTGAAAAAGATTTGTGTTGCTTTTACAAAGTTTCCTAAGTCCCATTTTCAAAATACTAAATTAGTGAATTCAAAAGTTACATGGCATTTTGACAGTTTACTGACATAGTTACTTTACAGTAACTTTCCTGTTTTTTTCTCTAAAGTTATCAGATGTTGACTGGCGGTGGAAGAGCAACAGTGCTCAATGCATTATTAAAGATTTCTCGTGGTGAACTGAGACAATGAATCAATCTCTTGTGTTCAGTGTTGGATTCTGTAATGGATATTGCTAGTCTGCAGGACAATAGCTCCTGGAGTTTGGAAACAAAGCTTAAGGATAAGGGTCAGTGACAACCCCAAAGAGCAGTGCCATTGACCCACGGCTGCTGTAGAGGTCCTAGTCCTTTCTGGGAGATCTTGGCTGGACTGTTGTACAATACACACTTTATTCTGCTCTGAAATTCTCAGGGCTCTTCAAAGCCATGTCTGATACAGGAAATTATGTCAGTTCCTCTTGATATAACACAACATGATAGGCAGAATGAAAGAGAAATGCATGTGGAATAAATCATATCTGTATACTGACAAGTGGGTGGAAACAAGATAAAGAGATATGTGCTAAATAGGTGTCTAAAAGCAGGTCTAACTATGCAATCTTCTTCTGACCTTCATGAAGTTCTACATGAATGATCATAAATATGACATAAAATACTCAGCTTGTAAATAATATCTGGGCTTAGACCATCAACTACTGTATCTTCATATAAACCTTTGGATGATATAATTCAGTAAAAGCTGTAACACAGTAATGACAATCTGATCACCCCTCCAGCAGGTATGTCCTACAGATAGGTAAGATAACTTAGAAAGGCAGAAGGACTTCTGGAGGCATGTGCCATGTCATGAGAAGTAGTTCTGTGCTATTTCCAGTGGAGCCTTATTTACTGTAGTTTTATGTCCTCACAGTTCTGGTTCTTTTGTTCTAAGTGCAATTATTAAGGACTTTGGGGTCCCTCTCTAGTATGATATTGCCAAAACAAATAAACCAAAAAATATTGCTATTTCTATTAGGTACCTGTAGAAAAACATTGTTTCTAGAACCTATTGTTTGTTGACTTACTAGAGGAAGATGATAGTAGAAATTGCTGTTTTAATAATTCACTGTATGAAAGGGTGGGGTTAGACCAGAAAAGTGTAAACAAACATAAGGTAAAATCTAGGTTACTATCCCTGCTACAAGCTCTTTATTGAAGCCTCTTATTATGCAAATTGCACTGCTTAATTGAAGTGTAAATTACTCTAATGTACATCATCTCTGAATTTGGCCTGCTGTTTTCATTAATTTTGCATGACCCCTGCATTCTGAAGGAGGTCTTAATTAAAGCACTATAGCAGACAGCCTGGCAGCAAGTAATGTTATTAGCTGGTGTAACAAGAACAGAACATAAATGCAAGTCATGCATCATGATGAGCTTTCACCTCATCAACTTTGAGACTGAGCTCCATTATATGTCCGTGTGCTTCAGGCAGAGAGGCACTCTTACTATACTAGTACTTTAATGCTGAATGGGTTGGCTTAACAATTTCTCACACAATTTGGTAAAACCTTATATGCTGGACTGGCACTCTGAACTCCACGTGGAGTTTGTTAAAGTCTAAGATGGTCCCATCACCTGTTTTAGGATGATACTTAGGATAAAAGGGATACTGGGATAAAAGCCCAGTGTAACAAAGGAATCTTTAAACCATGGTATCTCTGACTGGCAGAGTAACAGCCATGGATGCCCCTCCACAATGAGAATAACCCAATATGCTCTTTTTCAGTATTGCATTTTTTTGGTTCAAATATCTTCTATAGTATTCTCACCAGTAAGAAGGGCCAATTAGGACAATACAAATTCTCATTTTTAAATGAATATGTAAAAGGCAGGCACAACTATTTATTCATTATATATTTATTGAATTATATATGCTATATTTATGTAATGATTCATCTGTGATAAATTAATATATAATTATTTATTATGAGTGTGGTAGGTGTCTGCTACAGACCATCTGATCTAGTGAGGATAGAAATTAAGCCTTCTTTAGAAGGAAGCCTCAAGATTGGAGACCTTGCTAATCAGAGGTAATTTCAGTCACCCTCTCACCCTGACCCTGAAGATCAGGATAGCTCAATGCAAGTAATCCAGCAGATTCTTTCTACATGTCTCAAACCCTTGAATCTCAAGCAGTGACCGAGGGAATGAAATCCCTCCTGTTGTAGGAGAAGATCAGATTCAAGATCACCTGAAGAACCTGAACATACATAAGTCCATGGGACCTGATGAGGTGCAGACCACGGTCCTAAGGAATGATGAGGTGCAGACCAAGGTCCTAAGGAAACTGGCAGATATGGTTGCCAAGCCACTCTCAATCATACTTGAAAAGTCACGGCAGTCAGGCAAAGTCCCCGTTGACTGGAAGAAGGGAAACATCACACCCATTTGTAAAAAGGGTAAAAAAGAGGACCCTGGGAGCTACTGACCAGTCAGCCCCACTTCCATGCCTGGTAAGATCATGGAACAGATCCTCTTAGAAGATATGTCAAAGCATATGGCAGACTGGGAGGTTAGAGAGACAGCCAGCATGGCATCACCAAAGGCAAATTGTGAATTTAAGTAATTCACTAAGTAATCTAGTGGACTTTTGTGATAGAGTGACTGCATCAGTGGACAAGGGAATAGCTGCTGACATCATTTACCTGGACTTCTGTAAGGCCTTTTATATGGTACTCCCCAACATTCTTGCCACTAAATTGGAGAGAGAGGGGTTTGGTGGATGGACTGTTAGATGGAAGAAGAATTAGCTGGAAAGCCATGTCCTAAGAGTTATAATTAATGGGTCAATGTCCAAGTTGAAACCAGTAATAAGTGGTATCCCTTAATGGTCTATAGTAGGACCAATACTGTTTAATAACTTAATCCATGATGTATAAAGTGGGATTGAATAAGGCCTCAGCAAGTCTGCAGATAACACTATGCATGAGTGATGCAGTCGAGGGAAGAGATGCCATCCAGAGGGACCTCAACATGCTTGAAGAGCAGGCCCATGTGAACTTTATGAAGTTCATCAAGTCTAGGTGCAAGGTCCTGCACATGGGTTGAGGAAATCCCCAATATCAGTACAGGAATGGGGGATGAATGGATTGACAGCAACTCTGTGAAGGACTCGGGGATACTTGTGTGTGGAAAATTAGATATCTCCATCCTTGAATATTTTAATAATTCTGTGAGGCTCAACCCTGAGCAACATGTGATAGGACTGTTCTGGGCAGGACTTTGGGCTAGTTGATCTCTGGAGGCCCTTCCGGCATACATAATTCCATGGATCTTTGATACAACCTGTGTACAAGATATCTTGTAGTCAATCAGCTTTGCTTTTTTTTTGTGCAATTTGGAAGAGCTTGGAATACAATTGTGTAACTGTACATTATGTGGAATCTGTTATTTCTAAGTACCTGTCTTTGCTGTTTTTTTTTTATGTACTCTAGGTGACCCTGCTCTGGCAGGGGGGTTGGACTAGATGATCTTTCGAGGTCCCTTCCAACCCCTATGATTCTATGATTCTATGATTCTAAAGTTTATGTACTTCAGGGAGTAGAAAATATTCAAGAGAGGAGCTGGAATGCCTAGCATGACCGTAGATCACCTTCAGCTGCAGAATTTGAAAAGCAGCCAGCTGGCTTTGTCATATATCAGTCCTCTTCATCATATTAATGGCTATTAAATCATAGCACATAGCTTCACCTATCAGGAAATTACATCAAAGTGAGTGATCCAAGCACCAATTAGTGCCAGCCATTTTGTTTCAGAATTTTGAAAGCTGGCATACGTATTGCAGTTTGGCTTTGCATTCTTTCTGCTTACTGGTTAGAAAAGTAAGGAACATGTTTCCTTGTTTTTTTCAATCATTCAGCTCAGCTTTAGCTTTTCTTTCTGAGGCCACTAGAAGAAAAGAAATCAGTGTGCAAATGCTTTATTGGCTGCTAAGAGTTGAGATCCTACATTGTGCCTTGACTTGAAAAGGGAGATAAAATGTAGCCATGCATTTTTTTCTACTTCATGGGCCAATCTGCATGAGCCAACCCTCCAGCCATCTTGTGTGGCTTGGTTTCTAAGGAGTCATATGCCTGTTGGAGTGTATTTGGAGATATGGGTTTGGTTAGGGTTAATCTGATGGATAAGAATAGGTAGTGAACAAAAACCACAAATCTGTAAAACATGGGACTTAATTCACAGCTCAGGAAGGACTGTGTTTTTCTGATGTCTATGAGCATTAACTACATGAAAGATCCTTCTTATTCTCACAGTTGGTGCTTCTGAAATGCTGCCATCTTTGGACACATTGCAAATTTCCTTTTGTATGTCGTGGTCTTCCTTGCTCGTGTTCCCTTGATTGTAATTCCTCAAGCAGACAAAGACCTCTTTCATCTGTGAAAGGCATCTGTGAAAAATCTTGAAGGCCAGGACTGACTTCTCTCTGACAGCTTCTTCTGTACATAGTGTCTTCTGTATCCCAGTCTTGCTTAATTGTTCTTAGCCTGTATCTTTCCATTTTCAGCTGGTGGGAGTCTCTCTGCTGGGTGCTGTCAATGTTCAGTGTTTGTTAGTTTGATTTTTGATACAGTTGGCCTTGTTTTTGGGCACCTCATTTTTTTCAAATTGTTTGAGCTTGTCTTCTTGTTTAGCAAGGTAGGGAATATATTATAGAAGGCAAACTGAAAGAAAAAAAATAATGAATTAACAAGAATAATGAATGAATTGGAAAATTCATTTATTTATCTTATGTCTATATAATATAAAAATCTCAGCATTGAAATTGTTATCCAAGAGAAAGAGTATGTTTGTTTTGCCATAGTGTTGTGTGTGAATTTGAGTTAGACTTATAATAATGTGTGTTTTCTTTACATCCCAGTGAGGTGTGTGTCTGTAGATGATACATATATCTTAGAAGAATTCACCATATTTTAATAAGATGTAATAGATCACAGTCTTAATCATCAGGCCAGCCTATGCTGTTTACAACTGAAAGCACATAGTTAGTATTCAAAAAGTTCAGGCAAAGCTTTCCATAAGTGAATGCTTGCATGCACTATGCCTTGCAGCAGGCTGGCAATTTTGGAACATTTCCCTGTAGTGGATTGCTGTAATTATCATAATTGCCATTACCTAATCACAGAATGGATTGACACTCATTTGTGCTAGACTTCCTCTGAATCTTTTCTCTAGTCTGTCTCTTCCATTTGATTGGATAGTGAGCTGCGTATACACCTGCAATACATCACCAACTTTGATGGATAATAAGTTCTTGCAGAGCCTACAAAGGGAATATATTGTTGTCAGTGGTAGATAGAGAAACCGCATACACTGAATCAGTAAATTGCTGTAGCCAGAGATTTGTATTAAAATGTCTTTAATTTCACTTCAGGATGCCTATGAAATGTTAAATATATTTACTGTTTAGATATACCAAAGTAATTTTTAAGAGGTAGAACACAACCTATTTGCTCCAGTCAGAGAAGATATAATAAATTAAAATTTATAATAAAAGCAAAGTTTACAAGTAGATCAGGTTTTTGCTGCTCTGAGTTATCATCCTGTTTTGGTTCACTTCAAAAATGATGTCTGACCTCAAGTCAGGATTTATCAGTGTCTTTGAATACTTGAAAAGATATGGGAATGATTCATATGTCCAAAAAAAAATTAATTATTGAAATGTGCAAGGATAATCATATGAAGGAATGCTTATCCAGTGGAAGAACACAAGAGACAGAGGCAGATTCATTTTACACTCGTGGAAGCATAGCAGCTGTTTAAAATGAAAGTACCATTAAGTACTTTCTCTCTCATAACTTTGATAGATCAGGTATTTGTAGCTTGATCACAGTAACAGGAGACATTCCAAAAGAACCTCTGCAGGGAGCAAAGAAGCAATTGAGATGCGCGTCGATGTTTGTGTGAGAGCTGATTAGATTTCACAGCTTGTTGACTAGAACAAATACCTGAAATAAAATCATGAAGCTGTACATTACAGCAAAAAGGGAGATGAAGGCCCAAAGTTTTTCTCATCCCCATAACAAATGTTTGTATATTGGGACATTACTGCTCGAGTTAGCTTGCGTTAGGAAATGCAGGACTGACAGTGTGTGCACAACGGAGCATTTTACTTACCTGTACCACTGCCTGGAGGGGAGAAAAACAGTAGGGTCATCATGTTAAATATACATGAGCTATTGTAAACACAGCAGAATATTCTGGGTGAGGTTCATCCCTGGAATTTATACAGACAACAAAATGAGATATTTCAGCCTTTGTTTTTAGTGGAATGCTAGTACCTCTAAATAAGAGGCAATTTGCCCATTTTTTTCTGTATTTCTGTGTTACTATAAGAAGAACTGTCATCATTCATACTTTTCCCTGCTGTCCTTAAAGGGACTGACTATCAGGCTAACCTTTAGATGAGTTCTATGAATCCCAACAGTTTCTAAAATAATTTACCCTAAATGTAATGTTTTACAGCAATGCAAATAAAATTAACAGAAGTCTGTGTGGGCTGGCACAAAGAACTCTGCTGCTGATACACAGCTACAAGTCCTTTTCTGAATACTTTCTTTTAAAGCTGCCTTGGTAGTGACATCTAGACTAGTAAATTTAATAGCATTATGGATCATCTCCAGGCACTGCAGCTTGCTTCTTCGTAATGTCAGATTGTTAGAACAGTCATTGTCCCACTTCTGCCCTGTGCCAGCTAGTATTCTTCCCAAAGAATTCCTGCTTATAGTCCAGGAATTAGCGTGGGCTAGTGACTGGTCCCAGCGGGCAGTCTGGATGAGGCCATCTTCATGAAAGACAGCTTGGTGGTACAGATGCCAGTTCTTCTGTGCCAGTTGGCCTCAGTGCCAGGGAATAGTCCCAATCTCATTTAATTGACTAGTAAAGAGACATCTATCAAATAATGTACTGTTTTATAGTAATGAAGACTGACCTTTCTGCACTGTGCTTGGTGTGCTGTCTGTGTAGCCCACCAGGTGAGAAGGAAGGAAAGAAGTTTCCAGCACATCTTGCCAAGGACCTGTGGCCTGCTCTGAAGTTGTTACCTGTTCTGTGCCTTCTCCAAGAGAGCAGCTTGTGTAAAACAAATGGATCAGTGCTGTCCCAAAATTAATCTTTGGTCACACTATACAAAATCAATAGATTTCCAGGGTGACAAAGTAGTTTGATTTCTTCCCTCTTTTGTGCTGCTTTTATTTTTTTTTTTTTATGTAAAAACACCTTGAAGGCCCTAAAACTTTAAATAGAAGAAATTTTTTTAAGCTGAAAACTGTTAAGAATTGACAGTGTTCAGATTGAATGTGAATACTATCCTGTTTTCCAGAATTTGCTTTTTTGGAGAGTCCAACTTTCCCTGGTGCCAAAATGACACCCCACCCTTTTTCTTAACTGGATTTGGACCTGAGCAAGTTCTAGCCTAATCAATGTTCCCCTGTTTATCTCTCTCACAGTTTGTTTGAGTAGTTCATTATTTCTCTTCAAGCATTTTGCTATGTCATGAGCTATTCAATGCCAACAGTAACTGCGTGTCAGTACGATATACTTGAAGCATACAGGTACAAAGATTAAAAACTTTGTTAAATTCTGTAAGAGAGAAAGCTATAAAAAGCTAAGCAAACTTTCATTTTCTGATAGGCAAAAATTATCTCGCATGTTTACATAATTAGTTGAAGTTCTGTTTGCCAGCTTTGGATGAAGTGTGGACTCATACGTTAGAGATGCAGGTATTTGTAGGAGCCAGAATGCTATAAAGGTAATTTATTAAGTCAGTGAATCTCATTTTCAAAGTATGTAGGCTTTTGTGGCAAACAAAGTCTATCTTTTTTTAGAAAAGTATCTTTAAGAAGTTAATATATTTAGCAAATGCTGAATTTAAATCAGCAGAATCGTGATATTCAAACTGAACTTTTACTGGACTACTTTTTGAGGTTGCTTGTTTGATGTGAAGGTGCACAGTGATCAATGTTATGGTTTATAAGGAAAAAAAATATAGAGTAGCTTGCAAAAAATTTAATCTTAGAATTTTTTTTTCAGTGGAAACTAAAAAACGAACTTTTTTGAGCTGTTGTTAAATAAGAATGTCTTTAAAAGATGTTCTTTACAAAATTAGTTCTTTAACATTTTACAGGTCTATCAAACACCTATTGACAAAACTTAGCAACATTTTTAATGTGCTTTTAAAGTATTTTGTTCCCTGTGATGGTACAGTTACATCCTTGTTTTGCATAGGAAACTGAAACAGTAGGATAAGCGACTATATGAGAGAGGTGCAGAATTGTTTCCTTTCTTTTAAGTGTTTCTAGAGAGTGCTGTGTGAACTGGACTAAATAATTTCATTGGAAACAAGGAACCTGGGGACAGGTGACGCCGGTGAGATCTCTCACTGAGAGTTCTTGCTGTTATTAGTGGAAAGTGGGGAGTATAGTTAGCAACGAGGAGCCTAAATACTTTTTGAAAACTTTATTAGATATAACTCTAAATATTGATATGGAACTTTGGGAAATAACTCTAAGGTAAAATTGTTTTCTGCAGTTAATGTTTGGAGGAAACTGCTGCAAAGTTCAATGACAGTTCAAAGTTAAGAAGCCAGACTGAAAGCCAGTCTTCATACTGATGATTTCCTAACAAAGTCTTCTTCCAAGTCAAAAACTTTATCCCAGAAGTTGTGGATCTCTTTCTGAGATAGTGTTTCACAAAGAGGAACTAGAAACTGCTGTAATACATTGTCATTTTTGTTTTCTGAATACCATTAATGCATTTCTTTTATAGGAACTCCTGCAATTTTCCTAATAGGCCCATGGGTTCAAATATTCTGCCCTTTCCTCACCATCTTCATTTGTCCAGGGCTCAAAATACTTTCAGCAGACAGCTTTGTCAATTCTGTTAGGAAAATAATTTAATGGCGCACTTGAAGTCTAATATTTGTCTTTGTCTGTGTTCTCTTTAGTTTGTCATCTAAATCACACTTCAGAAAGCCAATAAAGCAAGACATGACCCAAAAAGCTAAGTTCTTCTGATTAAATCATAATTTCTGTGAAATTTACTGGAATTCCAGCTCTCCAGTTCTATAATTGGAAGTTTAGTGTTGGGTAAAACCAAACACAGCAACTATCTTACAATTATAGAGGTTTTCAGAATGGCAGATAAGTACTAGATCCAACAAATTGCTGTCAGAAAAATATTAATATTTGTTGAACCTCATTCCACTGAGACATGGAGGCAGAAAATGGCAGAGAGTTGAGATACTCAACATTAATGGTTTTATTTTAAACTTTGGAGGTTTGCTGGTTATTTTGACTTGTGGGTTTGGTGTAGTGTATTTTTTTTTATCATGAGTAATAGTCATGGCTTTAAAGCCCAAATATCTGAACACATGCTGTTCCTGAGTTTTTTATAAAGTGCAATATGTACATCCTTTCCTTCTCATATTTATACAGTAATAAATAATTACTATCTCCTTTACTTACACTTTATAAATCAGTCATTGCCTAAATGTCTGTTTCAAAATGACACCACTTTAACAATGAATGTTTTTGGCAAGGTGTATGACAGAGAACTGGACATGAACCTCTATATAACTAGAGGGGTCCCTTTCTCTACCAAATTACTCATGAAT
This sequence comes from Merops nubicus, assembly GCF_000691845.1. Taxonomy (NCBI): domain Eukaryota; kingdom Metazoa; phylum Chordata; class Aves; order Coraciiformes; family Meropidae; genus Merops; species Merops nubicus. The sequence continues at coordinate 87,631 of NW_008631668.1, forward strand.
CTTTTAACTGTATTTTCTGCCTCCTTTATGCAGGCCAACTTTGGAACTGAGTGTCTGGAGTTAATTTGTGCCATTGTTTGCTTGCTACATGTCCCTTCTCATTGTAAAAGGTGTCATTTTGTAATTCTGCCAGTACTGTATATGTGTGTTTACAAGGCTGTGAATTACACATACACAAAAAATTCCTTCTTTCTAAGTGAAACCCAGCCAGTTATTTCCTACTAGGGACTTGTTTCCAAACATGAGGCAATGATGAAGAATAGAGATTGGAGAGGAACCAGGGACATAACACCTTGTTTCAAATTTAGAGATTTCCTTTCTTAAATGACCTTTGGACTTATTTGCAGTGTGTGAAAGTACCCACCTTTCCACACCTAAAGACTTACAGTGCTAGGGATTGTTATTGCCAGTAGATGGCATTCTTTATATTAACTAAATAACTAACAGTTTGAAACTTTTTTCTCAGCTTTTTTGTGGGAGGGAGGTTGACAGACATTTGCTTTTCAGAGTATTCATGGAAATCACACATACCTGCTATTTTGAAATGTGTTGTCAAAATTCCTTCTTTCAATTCAACAAAGCAATCTTAGTTTTTCTTCAAAATGAAAGTCATTTCAGAGTCATGTAGTGATGCAACTCAATTGACTTAGTAATTTTTACTTTTATTTGGGGTGAAGAAGAGGAAATCATTTTTCTTTTCCTCTTTTGCAAGATAAACCAGCATGTTTAATGGAGAGCTTAGAGTTTAATATTGCTGCTTTCAGTCAAGAAAATTCCTGTAAGAGATTTTTTTCTGCCTTATTGCTTATTGTTTGCAACACTTCCCGACTATAGACACGACCATTTTTTTTCTATAGTAGATTTGTAATGACCTGTGGCAGAGCTGGGGGAATAGCCCAGCAACCCATGTCCAGGTGTAATTTACAACTCATTAGTGTTTTGGGTATTTTCTGTCCCTCTTTAGTATACTTCAAAAACCTACTCCAATATTTTAAAAACGTACTCCAAAGCACACTGAAGTTAACAAGGAGCTGTATATTTGCAGCAGAAATTTTTGGACATTTTTCACTGGATACTAAGATGAGAGGGCTGCTCACAAAGTAAGGTACTTTATTGGAAGCTAACCGGAAGATTTTTGGTGTATTAGTCATATTGGAATTCATGACCTTTGCAATGATGAATGCGTGACTGAAGTGTAGAAGATATTTGCAGTTCCATTGCATTTCAAAATGTATTGCATATTCCACCACATAATCCATGTATTGATCCGTGTGACTTCTGATGTGATGGATGTTTATTTCAAAGGCACCAACCAGTAGGTAGGAGCTGGACACCCCTGGGAGTGTGTGCACTGGAAGTCTGATGTCCCCAGCTGGGATACTGAACACTTGGTTCAATTTGCTATCGCATGCAAACTGGGTCCATCACTATGTACTTGTGCAGCCACTGTTTATGCAGACGTGAGCCTGAGGTGTGATCAGCAGCCTCTCAATTTCTGGGGAAATGAGCCTTCTTTGGCTGGAGGCAGTACCGCCAAATGCGGAACACTTTCCAGATGCAATTGTTGGTGGTGATGAATATATATCTACTAAGTAATGAATGGATATCAGCAATAGCTTAGTTTCTAAACCCAGCCTTTAAAAGGCAGTGATTTTCAGTTCTCCATAGTGTACAGCAAGGTCAAATGGAAGAACTAAGTTGGAAGATCCTCTGTCCCAGTAGGTCAGCTCACCTACATAGGCCTACACCCCGTAGCATTGAAGAAACAAAGTAGAATGTTACCCTACTGCACATTTTTGCTTCCTGGAAAAAAAATCTATTCCCAGGATCATCGTAAGTCTTGGGTGCAGTGAACTGGTTGCAGTGGTGATTGTTGTCATGACCATGTAGTTAGAGAAGCTAGAGGAGAGCTAGGGGAGAACAAAGGTGTTTTAATTACGTTTATCATTATGGACAAAAAGCCTGTGGAAGGGATATTCAGGTCATCAGTAAAGCTCTGCTATCCAGAGGTTATTCCATTTACCTGATCTTCATTGGAAATGTCCTTTGCAGACACTACTTATGTAGGGAAGATGCTGCCACATGAATTTGCCTCAAACACTACCTTACCACTAGGAATGGCATTAGTTTTATGCATCTTGAAGAGAAAGATATTTATCTCTCACTGCACAGAGGTTCAGATTTTTATGCACAACATGTACTGGAGTATGTTTGAAGAGCAGCTTAAAAAGTCTCCCACTCTTTAAAGTTTCATATAAGCTTTAAGTGGACTCTGAATGCAAAAACAATTAATAGAAACAAGAAGTATCAGAAATATACACAGACATATGTTTTTATGTATGTAATGGCATACTGGAATTCTGTTTGCTGCTTACATGTTAAACTAGAGGTGCACTTCATTCTTTGTTGTCTTTAGTAGATTTAATTTAGTTACCTTTAATTCATGCCTTTATCAAAAAGCACATGCTCCTAGTCTGTTTTATCATAATTGAGATGATCATTAGCTTGAGCTGGCATGCAAATGTTACAAATTCTGGATATTTTCATTCAGATTTTTACCTCTAGTTATATTTTTTGGGCTTGTACCCAAATGAGTAATAGTTTTGTTTTATTAGTTTCATCATGTTTTACTACTTAAAAGCTGTTACAATAACTAAGAAATATGGCGATCTGTTTTGATTCCTCTGGATATAGAAAAAAAAATGGAATAGTTAGTCTGAACAGCCTGAGTTTTATTTTGTATTAGTTATTCTTTTAATTTCATATCATAGATATTCAAATATATTTCTAGATACTTTCTGTGACTTTTGTTAGTAGCAAATCCATTAGCAGTTTGAATGTATGCGCCATTCATTATCATCTAATATATATATTTGCAAGAAATAATAAACTCAGAAACCTCTCGGTCTCATATATATATGATGTATTGAATTTCATTATTGGCATCTTACACTCATTAGTCATAGGTGACTGATTTTTGACTGGAGATATCATAGTAACTTTATAGTCAAGAATATATTTGTCTGTTTTTTTGTGAGGATACAGACAAATAGTAATTGAATAACAAGCCTCTAATGATTACTTTAGAACAATTTCAAAGAATTAACACAGCAAAAAAGAAAATGGTAATGGTGAATGGAGTTAAATTATAAATGTATATATGGCTTTACGACTTCCTAAGCCTTAAGATGTCTTTGGTGGTAGTGGCCATGAAGCAAAAGATAGGAGGAAAAAAGCTCTAAAGAGACAGAAGGAAGGACATTATGAACATAAATATAAATGCATTCATTACATTAATAGAAGTTTTCCTGAGGTGTGAAATGAAGTGCATAATGATGGGCAGTTATATCTAAATCAAAGCAAGATGTGCAAGAATTGTCACTTGTGGAATTATCTAGCATGCCCGGCTTCAGATATTAATTACCGTTGCATTTTTGGGTCATCTCAGTAAGTGTATTAAGAGTAGGTCACAGGAATTTCAGAAAAAACTCCTCATTCCTGACGTCGACCATAGTGACACAAGCATCTTGAAGACATTGTCTTTAGGGTAGGAAGCTTGCACTTCTATAAGTTTTCAAGTTGCATCACTTTCTACTGAGGTCAGGTAGATAATTTTTCAGGTAACAAACTTTCAAGGGTGATCTCAATAAGCAGATATTCTATAGAAAGAAGTAAGTGACCTACTAGAGTTCATTCTCCCATACAGCAGTTTTTATTGCTTCTATGTTTAACTTGTAAATTCTTAGGAATAGAGTTTGTATTTTTTTTATAGCAAACCGTTAATAAACTTGATGTGATGGGTTTGAGTGAGCAAGACTTAGCTACAATGCAAAAAGATATGCAAACATAGCCAGTGGTAATAGCTACATTACATGTGAGGCTGGTTTAGGCGTAAATAACTCGCATTAGGTGACCTTATAAATAGTTCTTAGTGGTATGGAATTGTATATTTATTGTCATTTTGTCAGATGACAGGTATAGCTGTGTTTCTGAAGAGCTCTTTCTGAGATGCTAAAAGTGGTTCTTTCTCAATAAGAATATAATCACAAATTTGATATTGTGACCTTTTCAAGTTTTGTTCTGTCTTATCCATGTGTTACACTCTTCAGAGAGTTTTATTTTCACTGAGCTGAGTCAACAAGGTGATATACTCTTGTCTAGGTTCATTTAAAGGGATTGTGGAGCAATAGATCCATTAGATAATGGATTGCGATAATGATTTGTTCTGCTTAAAAACTTGTAAAAAAGAAATTTCTCTCCTCACAGAGAGGTGACTTTTTGATCTCTCTCTCTTATGAGCTAGAAAAAGGCTATTCCACCTTTCATAACAGTAAGCTTTTGTTGGTGAAACTTGGCTTGGCAAACTGGCAGAAATTTTTTGCCTTCTTCCAAAGGCAAGTAAATAAACCAGTCAGGGACCTGATTTCAATGTTTGCGTGGAATTACTTTGTCAGCAAGGATTGTGTGGTGCTAAAGGGAATGTATCCTATGCATTTTACAGAAATGTTTTATGATTCCTAAACTCCTTTGTCAGAATTCCAAGTACCTTGTGTCTCAGGCAGAAAACTTTGTAAGACTGACATGTCAGCATGGTTGACAGCCTTGCCTTCTGCTGAGTGTTTTCCATATAGTTTTACACATAGGAGGCCTTCAGGAAGTTCTTAATGTGCTAAAATAAATATTTGTGGCGAGATAATTAAATCTACATTTCTTCAAGAAGTTTTTGCTGATTTGCCATAGTAATGATATAGTTCTGTAATACTATTTGCCTAATAATGTCAGATATGTTTCAGTGTAAGGCAAGTTATCAGTAAGGAAAAATCACATAATCAATGTATCATCTAAGTCTTCACTTAGCTTCTTAGAATTTCTTTGGGGACAGCAGGAGGTGAACATTGAAACCTTTATGGCAAGGTAAAGTGCTCCTTCTGAATATTCAGAATATTATGTTTTGAATATCTATGTACAGCTCAGTAGTGAAGCAGTTAAAAATCATAAAAATAGAGAAAACTCCAAATAATGTAAAATTGACCTTTGAAACCAGTGGAAAAAAAAAGGGAAATATCGTTTCTCTTTTCCTCCTGTACTGGGTGTAGCTGGCAAGGGGGGGAGGGCACTGGGAGAGTGGGTTGCACCCCCTCTACGAGGAGAGGCCAAGGCTGCCCTGTGCTGGACACAGCAGGTTCCATCTGGCTCAAGCCGACCCATCATGGGGCACTGGAGCAGAGAGAAAAGTGTGAGGAGGAAGGGATGGCAGAGACGAGCTGTTATGGACAACACAGAACTTCCAGTTCCCCATCCCCCTGTGCTGCCCCTGGAAAGGGAGGAGAGGCATCAGGAGTGGAAGAGTGAAGGTGAACATGGGAAATGGGTTTAACGTTCATATTTTTGATACCCAGTACCCAAAATAGTAATTTAACATATATTTAATAGTATAATGTATTAAATAATTATTAATAATTATTCTTATTATTAAAATTAATTTTCTCCAAGTCAAGTGTGTTTTGTCCACTGAATTTAACTTTGAAACAGCAGTTCACAATTTAGATGTTTAAATCCTATACAGACACATGCCAAAGGTCATTAGTTTGTTTGGTTCAGGAAAAAAGCCTTATCTTCAAGAAAGGCCTATGACACTGTTTTGGAAGGTGAACACAGCACTTTCTCTGACAGAATTTTGATTACTGAACACTTTCATTACTATAACAAATTGCAATATTAATACCCAACAAGTCATTGGCACTGTGCCCTCTAATTCCTACAAGAACCTGAAAAATGAATAAGCATGGATTCTGTGGCTGGGCCCCTTGGAAAGACAAAAGAATATTCCCTGTTTCCAAAGAATGGAAAGTTCATGGTTATCAGACCTCAATTTCATGAAAAGTAAGCTTCATTTGTACTATTATATTTATCTATAAATATGCTGCTTTAATAATTAATTTGTCAAATGGTAGTTATCCTTAGTCAAGATTAAATTAAGCCCAAAAAACATCACCTGAAAATTTGCATGATGATGGTGTTGGGAATCTTGTACTAAGAGTAGATAGTGACTACTAATACCTGGCCTGAATGATCCAGGCAGGTGAAAGCACAAACTGCCAATATTCTACCAAAATTTATTTACAACTAAGTTCTGCATGGTGTTACTGGCTCTTCACTTGGTGTCACAGCAGAAGAAATATCTGGGTAATACAAATTCACAATCCAAAAATCACCATTCAGGAAATGTAGCCATTGTACTGTGCGTGGTTTTGAGAATTAGTATGTTTTGAACAGGGTCAAGTAATAGAGTTTGGAGTTTCTTTACAATTGACACTAAATAGCTGCCAGGATCAGAAAGAATGGTAGATTACAAAAAATGAAGGCAAATATCTCCAACAATGGCTTCAGTCAAAGATAGCTGAGATCCCTCTTAGTTTTTACTTTCAAAGACACCACATTGGTGTTAAGGAAGCATAAAACCCAAGACTGTTTATGTGAGAGTAGATGCATAATGGCAAGCTAATGATTCTACTGTGACTATACTGTTTAATAAACCAAAATGAGGTTTATATTTAGTCTCTGTATTTAGTCACCAGCCCTCTCAGTCTTAGTTTCAATTCCCCTATGATCACTTGTATTCTCTCAGTGCCTCTGGTCTCCACTCAGGAGTTAGCAGCAGTGTTTCTGTAAGCACCATATGCCTGTGTGGAAACAGGTGATGGCTCTTGTCTGAAGAGGTTTCTTGTTTAACCGTTCTGTTCTGGTGACAATGAATAATGGCATATGGGACATGAAAGGGAACATTGCCTTCTCCAGCTTAGTGTTAGCTGAGATTGTTCTTTTGTCTTCTGTTTTATCAATTATAACGTCACTTTTGCTGCTCCGGGGTTCAACAAACTATATGTTTTATTGTGAAGCCTGATATTCCCTAGTAAGAAATACTTAATCTAATTCTTAAAAACAGCATGAAAGAGTATTTTGAACTTTGAGTCTGAAATAGGGAATAACACCTGCTTTCACTGCCCACAGAGGGGCTCAATAACCTTCCTGATTGCCTACCACCTACCTCAGCAGAACAATGAAGAGTAACTGCAGGTGTTGCATAATACTTCAAAACAACACAGATTAATTAGATTGCACCATACATTTATTGCTACTTTCATATTTACTCTGTCAGGAGTTCTTACCACTGCTTTCTATTTAGTATGGTTTTGGCTTGTAGTTGATGTTATGAAGACTTTTGACAAAGAAAATATTGGGCAGTTCTAGTAATTAGGCCAGACTTGGTACCTGGGTAAGATATTCCAACATGGTTCTACCTGATTATTTTTTTTTATTCACACCTCGAAAGCTTCTGTCAAGCTGTTTCAAAGACAACTTTTGGATACTTTAAGGAACAGGAAATATTTCAAAACAAAATGCAAACATCAGCACAATTCTTAATTTTTTCAAGTGCTATTTGATTGCAGCTGAAAGGATTATCTTCGTTTCCTAAGTGGAAAGTACAAAACCATCACTGTAATGATGTTTAAAATTCAGCCCACAGCATCAGTGTATTCAAAATCATATATAAGATTGCAAATTCATGGCTGCGTTCATAACACTGCCCATAATTATGGTTGTATTTTTGTTCTTAGGAGCCAATGAGAACTGCCTACACCTCTTTCAAATTTTTTGCTTTCATTTGGAAGTGCTGAAATGATCTTTCTGATTGTTGTTGATTTCTTTGGGGAATAAAAATGGGGTTTTGAGAATGGAACAAGTTGAGCAGTGTTGGGATTTTTATTTATTTGTTTGTTTGTTTGTTTATTTCATTTTCCTCTACTAAGTATTTGCACTTTTTATACCTGGAAAGAAATGGGCTTCTCCATAATCTGAGTCAAGCAAGATGGGTTACAATTCATGAATGTTAAAAGCCTTTTCTCATCTGACTTTTTATAGATTGTTACGTCTGCTTGAGGATCCATAGGCAATCTTGATGGGATCCCTGCTCTTCTGTGAGTGCTGCAGAAGGGAGTTGAGCTTTGTAACATGGAGTCTGGCATATCAGTTCTTAATCTTCCAAAGCTTTCCATGGTCAGTGAAGGGATACAGAATCAGATATATTACTGCTTTATTTCAGTACAGTAATTCCTGCATTGTTCTGTTGTGTCTGTGCTGAATCAGGATCTCTCTGTGTGTTTTGTTTTTATTCAAACTATCATCTTAATTTCATGACAGGTGGCGCCTCTTAGCTTCCAGTTTATGAACATTTATATTTTCAGTGTCATCTGTAAAAATAAAGAGATGATGTCATCCACTAATATACATCATCACATTATGATCAAACTGCATAATGTAAACACTGTATCCATGTTCCCTCCATGGACAGTCCTAACTTCTGAGAAAAGAGAAAAAGAGGCTAAAAAACATATGCGTATATTCCATAGTCAAGCTGTTGGGAGCAAAAATATCTGAGCCTATTTACTTAGATTTCTTGTTCCTATTGAAATTACTTACTTTGTTGTTGTTTTTTGTTCTGAATCACTGCGAAATCTACATTTTTCTTCCCAACTATTTCAGACTCATCCTGCAGATACAGCTAATTAAGAGCAAACCACTGGTTGGAGTTTCCCTCAGTGCTTTCTGCTGATTTGTTTTTGTTTATGATGTGCTTTGTTTGCTTCATTTCTGTGATAAATTCGTGCAGTCTTATTTAGCCTTCAGATCATCCAGTTACTGGATTATCAGTGCACACGACATGAAAAGAAATGAGTCATTCAACCATTCCCAATCCTTTGTTTCCTCAGCTGATTGAAGGGTTCAATAAATTACTGTGGTTCATAATGACTATAGAAGTTAAACACTATTTTTATCTATTCAGCTGTGTTTTAAATACAGCATGGGGATCTATCATTCTGTCATGGAGAGAGGCTCTGGAAGCATTTGACAACTTATAATCTTTCCTCCTTCACATATTCATGAGAGAGGAAGATTATGCATGCAAGCAATAACTTTACACATTAATTATTGAGTCAGATATCAGGAAGACCATAACTTCATGAGAGACAATGCACAGAAATGCTTCGATTTGAAGAAAAGATAAAGCTCAAGGGCAAAAATCTTGAGGTTTGAATAACAGCAGGTAATTTCCTGTCCTTCCTCCTCTATCCCTTATCTAAGTTTCATGCTAGAATATCTATATTATGAAAAGTCCCTAGGGAAGGACAGAAGTGAGCATCAGGAGCTACAGCTGTTCATTGGGCTTGTTAATGGATTTGGGCAATGCCTGATTGGTGTCTATTACAGGTGGTGTAATGAGCTCCATCTCTCAGTGAATCAGTTGTGTTTCTTAGCATGCTGCAGGGAGTCAGCAGGGGCATGACCCTGTAGCTCTCCACACTTTGATATATTACTCTCTTTTGAGAAAGAAGATGGAGCCAGCCAGTTGTCTTACCCAGCCCATGCAGCATGAATGGTGGGCTCCCAGTCCATCCTTCTCCCCTCTTTATTGCCTTCTTGTTTGACTTCATGCATCAGTGCTCCCATCTCAGCACACCAAACAGTCCTGAGGTAGCCCCTCTCTTTGTTCATGGCTGTTGGTGATTCCTACGAACTCCAAGTAATCTAACTTGTCTTTAACATGCAGAGTCTTATGATAAACTCTGCAGACTATAGCCCCTGTGTTTTAAGATCATAAATATTCCATATCTAGTAATTTTAGCTTTTTCTGTGTATTGCACACAATAAGAAAAAGCAGTTAGTTATTTACCCACATACATGTGTGTAGGTGAGTGAACACAGTAACAATGGCACTTGGTACTTTTGCATAATTTGTTCTGTGTTCAGTCTTAACATATCCTACAATACAGAAGGGACCCAGTTAAAGGGATCTGGGTTGTGTAATTTACAATTGCCATGACTTTATACCTGTGAGGCATTTATCCTACTGTCACGCTTGCTTTGCCAGAATTTGTAGTAGTGCCTCCTAGAATTTATTTTATTTTATTGAGCATATATGCACTGATGTGCTTTAAACCTCCAAAACAGATATCCTTCATAAACTTAGACTAACTTTTCTGTTTCTTCTTGGTTGTAGACTTGACATGATGCTATTCTGAGAACTTTGTTATCCATCAGTTGCTCTCAATAAAGCAAAGAAAAATACACAGATTAAAAGTTATAGAGCAATATATTTTTACAAATCCAGAAATCTCAACAGCTTGAGGTTGTTGTATCACACGTCAACCTATGTAATTTGTTTTAGTTAAACATATTTTCCTTGGAGGCTGCCCTGTTTATGACCATCTTCTATTAGAATTTCTCCATTAAATTATTGTCTTAGCTTTGCAGTCAAGTTGTGTGATCTTCTTTTCAGGCTTCCTACTTTGTTTTGTTAAGCATCATAATGCTGTTTGGCCTCTTGACTTTCTTTGAATCGTGTTTTGTGGTGCTAGGAATTCATCGTAACGTGTGTATGCTCTTACACAACATCCCCACCATACCCCAGTGCCGGTCAGTTGCCTCCTAAGGAAGAGTGCTGCCACTTGAGATTTGCTCTTTTTCTCACTCTTTC